>NC_135427.1:20359610-20659610 GCF_051991245.1 Festucalex cinctus | reverse complement strand
TCTTTCCCATGACCAGTCCACTTGTGTGTTGCGCCGTCAGTGTGAGGAGAGCAGCAGCTTGCGTAGCCCCGCCCTCTATCTGGGCCTGCCCTGCTGCAAAGAGCACTCGAGCCCTGCCGCGCCCGGCGGGGCCTTTCAGCGCAGCCCCCGGGAAACTTTCTGGATCTCCAGCCAGCTCTCGTCCACAAAGCTCACCCAGAACGGTATGTGAACATCCCGCTTGAGCTCTTCTGAAAAACGTCCGTCCCAAACGTGAAATGTCGTCGCTCCGTCCGCTAAGTGGACCTGCTGGCTCTGCTTAAGTGGAAAGCTCATCCCCAGCGAGTGGGCGACATCCTCGGCCGTCTGCGACACGTCAGCGGAGAGGAAATAGTCAAGGTGAGCTCTGCTTGCGTTACAGGATGCAAAGGTTTGGCAAGTTATTTTAATTTTTTTTACATTCTGAGAAACAGGCAGAAATACTGACCTGAATGGTTTTGCTCACGTAGATTTTAAAGCAGTGGTGTCCAAACCACGGCCCGGGGGCCATTTGCGGCCCGTCGTCCAGTTTTTAGTGGCCCACGACATATGCTAAAAATGGCATTTGACTCAGTTCAAATAAAATAAAACCAAAAATGTTTGGAGGTGGTCAAAGTAAGAAGGGAGGGTGTCGAAAAACACAGGTGCCATTAAAGGGTATTTTAGTTAACTAAACGAAATAACTAAAACTAAAATTCAAAAAACAATTTCGTTAACAAAATAAAATTAAACCAAAAATGCTTTATAAAAAACGAAACCTAACTGAAATGACATTTTATTTTACAAAACTAACTAAAACTATAATTATAGCAAAAATGTCCTTTGTTTTAGTCTTTGGTGTGATTTTTAGTAGATTTATTTTGATATCAACCGGAATAATGACGTTTGAAAATATGTCACACAGAAGTGATGTCATCCAGCAGCAGCCAATAGAAAAGCACCTTCAGATGACGTCGCTCCCATGGTGTTTTTTAAATATTGCGCACAAGTAATACACATAAAAAAACAAAAAAACAAAAACTAACACTAATACTGAAACTAACTAAAACTAAACTAAAACCAAGCATTTATTAAAGAACTAAAACTAATAAAAACAGAACCACCCTGAAAACTAATAAAAACTAACTAAAATGAATAATTCCAAAACTATAATAACCCTACTGCCATATTACAAAGAAAATGGTTTATATACTGTAGCTTTTATATGCAAAAGCACAAATAAATTATTTGTACAATTTTTAGGACTAACCACAATTTCTCATAATAACATTATGTGGCCCTTGCGTCCTTCTGATTTTCTGTATGTGGCCCTCAAATGAAAAAGTTTGGACACCCCTGTTTTAAAGCATGCTAGTGATGATGATGATGATGATGATGATGATGATGATGATGATGATGTGGACCTGAATTGAGGTGAAAGGCAAAAGCAGACGTAACGTGTCGACTTGTTTCAGTTTCTTCAAGACATCCTGGACACGTTGTTTTCCATCCTGGACGACAATCCAGACAAATTTGGCCCTGCCGTCTTTCAGTCTCTGGTAAGATGCGAAAGCACAAAAACATGCTTGTCAAATGAAGGAAAAGAACATTTGCATGCATGCTTGCGCGTTTCCAAAAAGAATTGTTTGTTGTCTTCAGTGCTTCAGTGCAGTGATTTGGAAATGGAGCTGTTTGTTGATGTTCAAATAGTCAACGTTTTGGAAGAAGAAATGATATCACAAAGATTAGCATAGAATAGAAGAACAACTTTTTGGTGTCATTTGTCTGACGAGTCCTTGGCCAACAACAATCACTGACTTGTTCAAGTAACTTTTCATCTCCAAATTGCTCTTCAGGTTTTCGTCATCAATTTGCTCAGGGACAGCAAATATTTCCATTTCCGAGCAGTCATGGACACGTACATTCACAAGCACTTTGCCGGCGCTTTGGCCTACAAGTGAGTGAGTGCGCGCGGGTGCGTGTGTGCGTGTGCGCCTCTTGCTGACCCGCTTGACTTGTGCGTCAGGGAGCTGATCCGATGCCTAACGTGGTCCATGGAGCGTTCGGCCGAGGTGGTGCGCCACGATCACATCCAGGACGTCATGCGGGTGAGACGTCAGCCCCTCCAAACATTTGCGTCTTCATTTGAACAAAAAGTCGCTCGATGGATGACGATCATCGTCGTGCGAATGTGAAAAGTCTCTTGTTGACTGCCCGGCAGGCGCTGGACTTTCTCTTCAAGTTCATCCTTCAGTCTCGGAGTCTGTACTCTCGCGCCACCTGCGGGATGGAGGAAGAAGACTTTCGGAGCAGCATCCAGGAGCTCTTTCGCTCCGTCTGTTTTGTCCTCAGTCTGGACCGGCCCACCTGCGAGACCCTCATCTTCACTCAGGTGGGCAGACCCAGGTTGGACAATTCCGGCGCCTGACCGAGTCCTGCACATGTGACAGCTTTCCCTCCTCCAACATGGCTGAGCATCGGGCTTATGCAGAGCTTGCTTGATCACATGAATCAGGTGTGTTGGAGAAGAGAAACGGCCAAAACCTGCAGGACTCGGGCCCTGGAGGGCCGGGTTTGTCCACTTCTGATTTGGAGGTCGAGCCGCTCTGACTTTTGTTGCGCTTCTTCCTTTTCCGCCATCAACCTCCAACTCTTTGTCCCACTGTTCCTTGTTGTTCCGTGGGGGGTGGGCTTGTGGGGTCCTCTTTCTATATCCCGACACCCATGGCCCTCAGTCCAATCAAGGCCCGTGCCAGCCCAGGGCCCTGGCCCATGACCGGCCACCCGTCCCAGGTCCGCTCGCTTGCAGTGCTCAGTTGTTGAGCTCCAACAGCCTGCGGACGCCGCCGCTGTCAGTAAGTACAGATCCGGGACCAGCCGACACGAGGGAGGGCTGCCACCGCGTCCTGCTCGTCTCAACACACACACGCACATGCGCACGCACATGCGCACGCACACGCTTGGTCCCGGAACGCTTGGCCAAGTCAGTCACTTCATCCCGCAAGATACACAAACATTTGTCTTTCATTTAATGCATTTTTTTTCCCCCTCTCGGACCACAAGAAGGACGATTCCCTTTTAGTCTGTTATGTATATGAAAACATAGAAAAAATAAATCATTCCTGTTTGCCCAAAATGAATTTTTTGCGTGGAGCATAAACTGTGCCAAGAGTTTTTTTTTTTTGTTGTTTTTTTTTTCCGTGCTTTTTCACGTGCTGCTTGAAGTGGACTTTTGTGCCGTTGTGGGAGTGAGCACACCTGACTTGATTCCCAGCCAATCAAAACGGCTCCTCCCATTCTCTTGAAAGTCGGGCGGGCTACATGTCGTAAGTCCGTTTGGAAGAAGATCTCCATTTGCCAATCATGACAAGTGGGCACCCATCGACCACCTTCCAGCCTCGATCGTGCGTCGGCGTGTGACATCCCCAACACACACGCTCAGTTGTGCCAGTCGGGGTGCGTTTCAAAATACATCAAAGATGATGATTTATTGTCACCTTCTTCCGCGATTGAATGTGTTTGATGCTGGGTAAGGTCATATTTGTGAAAGAAATGTGATGACATTAGCGAAGCGCGGAATCAAAGAGTCTGTTCGTAGATCAAATCCATCAAAATGGCATTAGATCAACTGCCCTGTAACTTAGACCCGGTTTCACCTGGCCCAAGGTCTAGTCTATATACTATCACCAAGGGGCACATGATCAAAACCACGGTTCGTCAAATTCCCCAACACGCCAAGCTGGAGTTTCCCCGCCACGTAAATCAGGATGATGCAAACCCAAATCTCTCTTGATGGATTAAGAAAGAGGTTTCACTTTCAATTCGTGTATTTGACGTTTGTCGTGATCTGTCAAGTTTGCTATGGATGGCTTTGATCTGCAAAAGCTGGTTTTGATTGGAACCCGCATGTGGCTGTGACCTTTTGCAGGTGGCCGTGTTGAACTCTCTGCCGGCCATCTTTGATGAGCTGCTGCACATGTTTTCAATGCAAGAAGTGGCAGAATTTGTGCGCGGCACTTTGGCCAGTTTGCCGTCCACGCTTGACATTCCGGGACATTCCGTGGACGCCGTCAAGTTGCAGTCCATCGCTCGCACGGTGGACAGCCGCCTCTTTTCTTTCCCAGGTGAGGATCCCGCTCAAACTCTTCTTAACCTAATAAATGGGCCCTGTTGCATATTTTGAGCCCTTCCAATCAAGGTCTACATGACCTTACTCAACTGACCCCAAATTCATCCAATTGCGTGTTTGTTTATTCTTCAAAAAAGAAAACCAAATCTGCTTTTCGCATTTTTTCAACTTTTGTCTTCCAAAGTTCTGTAAGAGGGCAATCTCGGCATCTTGGACTCGTCATCTCGGCAAATGTTGCGTCATCTTGCTTCTCGCTCAAGAATTGCTTTGGATATTCTCCCGTTCTGAAAATCAAGTTTGTGCAAGCAAGCTGACAGTTGAAGTGGCAGATGCTTAGGCTGTACAATCGCTGATTAATGATTCACATTTCGAGCCGAATCGTGCGTTAAAAATCAAAGTGGTAATATTCCAACAGTCTACATGAATGTGGGTGCATGTCTGCTTGGTTAGAGTCTCGAAGGGTCTTACTTCCGGTGGTTCTTCATCATATTCATCTGCATCTGAGGCAGCAGAAAGAGCTGCTCATGTGTTCGGGAATTCTCACTTCGCTCTTCTCCATCATCAAAGCCAGCTCGTTGGTGAGGCGCACACACAACCCCCCCCCCCCCCCCCCCCCCCACACACACACACACAGGAAAGTCATAGCTGAATCCTTCAGCCGATTCTACGACACAAGAGAGAAACAATTGTTTTGAAACTGGATGGAAGTGCACATGACAAGACCCAATTCAATGAAATCAATCAATGAGTCACGTTTCACACAAGAGCTGAAGAAATGGCTGTCGGAGAAAGCAAATGTTTTGTCCCTCCTGCACTTTCTGTGCCCTTTTCCCAGGATGCATCAGTGCAGGAGGAGGTGGAGATGATGGTGGAGTCCCTGTTGGATGTCTTGCTGCAGACCTTGCTGTCAATCATGAGCAACAGCCAATCCCAGGAGGCGGTAAGAGGTCATCGCTGTCCACAGTGCACCGCCGAGACCTCTGTTAGTAACTAACAAGTCAAATGTTCTCTTACTAGCCGCCGAGGCGGGCGGGGCAAAATGTGCCTGATGCCAGACTTGGCACCAGGCTGACAAATGTACCCAAAGACAAAGTCTGGATCATGCAATCATCTTGTCAGACTGACTCAAAGACAAGGCTTTATTATTATTCTCATTATTACTATTAATGTTCATATGAAATCCAAATGAGAATGGAGCACATTTTGCCTCGCCCAATGCATTTCCCCCTGCACCATCTTGTTTCTCATCCAATTGTTTGAGGGAGGCTATATTGTTAATTTTGCTGAATCTGATGATGACTGTCCAGTGTACGTGAGGTTGCAAGAGTGCTAGTGATGGACTTGAGATGTGATGAAGGAAGGCTAAGCTACGCTAGCATGCTTCCTGTCTATGGTGTCGCCTCTTTGATGGACATCTTTGACTTTGGCGCTGTTCTTTTGGGCAGGGAGAGTTTGTGTCCTGCCTTCTGTCCCTCCTCCGTCACATGACTGACGTCCACTTCCAACGCCTGATGGATAACTTCCAGAGCAAAGAAGTACTCAAGGTATGGCCAAGTGTTGGCTTGTGAAAACGCACAGTAAAGGTCATAGAAATGTGTCAGGGAAAAGAAGCGTGCACTCTGAAATCACAAAGACCAGCAGAGCGTCGGCTCCTTTAATTGTTTGTGAAAAAGCAGCAAAGATTGGAAAATTTTCCTCCTTGAGTTGAAAAAGGCTTGTTGAGTTGCAAATTGTCGGAGTGGAGTTGCTGACTGGGGGCTGCTGGAAAAATGGGCAGTTGTCGGGCCTGTTTCTCAAAGCAGCATCCTGCCTGCCAATCGGTGGTTGGCAAAAGCCGTCTCGGAAAGACGCCCGTCGGCGTAGAATGATGTCCTGATCTTGCGTCAGCCCTCAAAGTTGTTCTCATTCAAGTCTGGTCCATTACTGTTATGTTTCAGTTTGGTGTTTTTTTTTTTTTTTTTTTTTAAGTTTTTGGGTGTTTGTCTTTTGTCCGTTTTTGTCTCCTTTAGTTCTTATTGTTAACCTTGTCCACCTGCGTGTGTCTTCCCTTCCCAGTGTGTGTTTCCAATCAGTGCCCTCTGCCAGCTGTGTTCCCTAGGTGTGCCATGTTAGCGTCTCGTTAGTGTAGTGTATTTAGTCTGTGTTGTATGTTCCTTCTGTGTGGGAGCATTGTCCCGATTTGGTTGTTTTGTGGTCCGTTTTTTTTTTTTTTTTTTTGTCACGTCAGGTCCTGTCTTATCATAGTCTCAGTCCAGTTTCCCCACGGTGTCTCTGCAATTGGGTCCATCCACATCATGACAGAATGCTCCCACCACCACCATCAGCAGAGACTTCAAGTCCCCGTCCCAGCACCTTGCCAGGTTCAAGTACCCGTCCTGTGCCGCTGCTGCCGCCCCTGGACGCTTTGCTTATGCCGCTGTCGCCCTTGGACGCTTTGCTTGTGCTGCTGCCGCCCCTGGCACGAATCGGCCTGATTCGCCTGTGCTGCTACAGCCCCTGGCTTTCCTGTCCCTGGCCGACACAGCCCCTGGCTTCCTATGTTGACTTGTTGCGGCCGATTGTCACTGTCTGGTCACCGGTGCCCTTTCCCACCCGCCTGGCCTGTTTTGATTGTTGGGGGTTTTGTCTCCCCTAGTCTTATTGTTAACCTTGTCCACCTGCGTGTCTTCCCTTCCCAGTGTGTGTTTCCAATCAGTGCCCTCTGCCAGCTGTGTTCCCCAGGTGTGCCGTGTTATGCCAATGTCAGACTACGCGAATTTTTTTTCTTACACGACAGTTGCGCTGTCACATTACCCGACAAATTCGCTCCGTGTTGTGGACGGGACGTGTAGTCACACTACACGTCTGAACGCGACAAGACACCAGCCGATCATCGCGTGTTGTCTTGCCAAGAGAGACGCATCGGCCACTGTTTGTCGGGGAGGTGGGACGACAAAAAAAAAAAAAAAAAAAAAAAAAAGGGGGGGGGGGCACGGACAGGGAGTGTTTGCGTGAATGGAGCACGCATGGGACAAGTGTGATGTAAGCGCATTGCTTGCGCTCCCTGCTCCGCAATAGTGTTTAAAATATGATTTAGTAGCCAACACTGTATTTTAATTTATATAGGCCTATATGCGCCGGGGCAATAGAGCCGATTTTGTTCATTAATTTGTGGGGTGACATCTTGTTTTATTATTTTATCAAACACTGAAATATATTGTTTGAGTATTTTTTACTGCTTCATTTATTCATATTTGACTTGTTTTAGAACGGCGCATTGGATAGTACGCTACTCACTCCGAGGGGGGGAAAAAACAACAACTTTCAAGTGAGAGCGGGTGACAATTAAGGCCGCCAGGCCTGGCCCGCGAATATAAAAATGTGATCGATCCTCACTAAATATGTGCCCATCCCCACTCATATGCCCAAATCTCTGAAATTATTAGAACAACAGTCACAATATATTTTGGTCCTCTTTTCACGTCGCCGTTACCTGACGGGTTGCACAGGTGCGTGCGCGCTCCATGCAGCCGCAGCGCTGCAGCGGGGCGCTTTTTTTTTTTTTCTCCCCTCGAGATGCACCTGTCTGGCCCCATCCCATGAAATATCCAGGGGATAAATAAATAAATTAATAAACGAATAAATAAACAAATGTATACATAAATAAAAAGAGCTATAAAGTGCTGTTCAGTGTGTGATTGACGTTTCGCTCCCTCTTGCTATTGGTCAATGCTGTGGAACCAAAGGACGACGACGTAGGTATGTCACATTATGCGTCAAGACGAGCAAAAATTCTGCTTTCGTCGTGATGGTCGTGAACCGTCCCGGACAACAGGCGACCAGTCGTTGAACGTGTCACATTACACGGGCGACGCTACGTCAAGACAACCCAAAATCCTTTACGACAAGCCCCGTTTGTCCGCGACACGTCGGTCGGGCTGAAATCGGGCTGTTTTCGTGTAGTCTGACAACGGCATT
Source organism: Festucalex cinctus (assembly GCF_051991245.1). Taxonomy (NCBI): domain Eukaryota; kingdom Metazoa; phylum Chordata; class Actinopteri; order Syngnathiformes; family Syngnathidae; genus Festucalex; species Festucalex cinctus. The sequence continues at coordinate 20,651,527 of NC_135427.1, read as the reverse complement.
AGTGTCTCGTCAGTGTAGTGTATTTAGTCTGTGTTGTATGTTCCTTCTGTGTGGGAGCTAGGGCTGGGTATTGCTGCCAAACTCACGATAAGATACGATCCGATACGTATCGCGATACATATGTAGCCCAATACTTGATCTTCAAGGCGATACGTATCCCGATGTATTACATAAATTTTCTTGCATTTTATAAGTCATATGTATATATTATATTATATTATATTATATTATATTATATTATATTATATTATATTATATTAGCAGCTCTTCTGGTTTACCACCAAGCGACATGCCTGGTCTAAATCTGCAAACACTGCAGAGCAAGGAGCAGTTTCCACAGACACACCGGGAAACTATAGGCATGAGCCGATATGAGCAAAAATATCAAAGTATTAAAATTACAGCTCTAAAATGTGCTTATTTGAAATATTTAGGGAAATAAAAACAGCATTTTTTTTCATGCAACACATTCTATTTCGTTTTTAAACAAAATATACGAAAATTAATACATTAAGACACATGCCATGTTAAGTTTATAAGTAAATCCATGTTGATATTCCTCTTCTGCTTTCATTTTTCTTAGCAAGACACAGTGTCCAATCACTGGTGAGCTATTTTGCATTAATTGAAGGCAATTAACTTCAAAGACGCTGCTGGTTTTTATTTCTTAGGTACAATGCAAGCTGCAAAGGCAAACGTTAACTGCCTATTTAAAGTTAATGAGCAATATTGATTCTGATGCCTGCGTATTGATACGTGTATTGTAATGAGGCCCGCAATGATATATTGCCGTATCGATTTTTTTTTTTAGCACACCCCTAGTGGGAGCATTGTCCCGATTAGGTTGTTTTGTGGCCCGTTTTTTTTTTTTTTTTTGTCATAGCAGGTTCTGTCTTATCATAGTCTCAGTCCATTTTCCCCATGGTGTCTCTGCAATTGGGTCCATCCATCACATTCACATCATGACAATTACTGGCCCCATACTAAGTGTGGCCCGAACGCCAGCTGTGTTTGCCACAAGCTAAGCGAAGGACTGATTGGCATGCACCACGCTTGTTCCCACAAGCTGACCCGGCAACCACAACCCTCATGTTGCCCACCGGAGCCTGCATAGGGCAACTCCACACCTGTGATTTGGAAGCAGGGGAGACATTTGGGTTGCAGATGGAAGGTCTCCATAACATCCGGAAGAGTCCAGCTACCTCGAATGAAGCAATGCGGAGTTAGACCGGATGACAGAGATTGAACACGGGCCTTTTTTTTTTTTTTCCCCTCATCAGGAGTTCATGATGAAGATTTGGTGTGTGTTCCGGAACCTGATGAAGCCGAGTACTTTCCCGCGGGACTGGAATGTGATGAGGCTCCTGACCAGCCAGTAAGACGGCGAGCCAGCGGTGGCAGGGGGGCCGAGGAGGGCTGTCTTGTGACTGACCGACTGACTTTGTGCTCTCCAGCATCATCCTGAGCACGGTGCAGCGGCTCGCACCCTTTCAGCTCAACAACTTTGTGGGAGCCGACTTTGACTTCAAGGTACTCCTGCCAGCTTTGTTCACCCATGTGATCACTTCACACATCTGTTGATGATGATGATGATGATGATTGTCTTCCTGTGAGTGCAGGTGTGGAACTCCTACTTCAGTCTCGCAGTTTTGTACATCAACCAGCCCAGCTTGCAGCTGGAAAATATGAGTCAATCAAAAAGCAAGAAAATCTTGCACAAGTAAGCTTATGCGACCTTGTCAAAGTGTTAAGGTCAAGTTGCAGCGGCAAAATGAAGAATTGTGCTTTTCAAGCGCTGACTCTCCCTCCCTTTCTGCACGCCTGTTGACGATGGCGCCAGGATTAGTTGTCTCCACTTGATTGTAGGGATGTAACGATAGCCAAACGTCATGATACGATATTGTCACGATATCAAGGTCACGATATGATAATTATCACAATATTGTGGGGAGGTTGGCGATACTAATAAAGGTCACAATATTGTAAACCAAACAAAAGAGCTCATACTTTAAAAAAAAAAAAAAAAAAAAAAAAAAAAAAAGCCCACAAGATTGTGCTTTTGTAAATTACAGTAATGCATATAAACAACCTACAATCGCTAATAAGACTTAATATTGAGGCACTTACTTACTAATGCACGCACATATGCACACATTAAGTTCCTCAACATATTGACTCGGTTCACAAGCATATTAGGTTCTCTTCACCTGACCATTGGCGTAGATCAGTGCTTCTCAAATAGTGGGGCTGGCCCCCCCAGGGGGGCGCGAGGCTCCATCAAGGGGCGAGCGTTTGACCTCAGGGAACATGCTTTTTTATTTTTATTTATTTATTCTACTGTCCTAGAATAAAGTGCAATTGCACCTCCACTACATTAGGGGGCAGTGGCGCTCTCATTATTGGCAGTGTGTGCGCAGCGAGCATTTGCTCGGTGGCTCAGGTTTTGTTTGCACTGAGCATGCGCGTTTTGCACACAAAAAAATCAGCACAAATTATTTTAGATATTTTTTTTTGCAGGTTAAAGTTTTTGTTTTTTTTCTCAATATTGTGCTCCTGAGTTAATGTTGATCAGTTTGAATGCATTATTTATTGATTTTATGTAATTTTATTTTTCCGTATCATATGGTTTGACATGGTCGGTCAGTCAAAAAATGTTTATAGTTTAATTAAGGATTTAATTTTATTTTGAATTTCAGATGCACTTTAAATCTTTTCTGTTACAGTTAATCAAGCTATTCTTTGTTGTAGGTTGGTCCATATTTATTTCTTTTTTTATTCTCTTATATGTTAATATGGATACAGTGTTATGCAGAGGTGTGCTTATAACAATTTTATAGACAAATTATACTATTTATAGTTTTTCTTCTTACTGGGGGGGGGGGGGGGGGTATGACAGAAAATAATTGAGAAGCACTAGCATAATGTTAAACATAGAAGGCCAAAACATCCCTAATGAATATTAAATTGCTCTAATAAACTAGCCACCAGAGGGTGCGAGAACTGCACAAATGGATATCAACCTGACTTTTTAAACTGATGTTCCTTTTAAATGTTGTGAACATGACGACGATATTGTGGCAGTTTTAATATCACGATATTGCCCATATCATTACGTCCCTACTTGATTGATTTCACACTTGAAAACAACCATCGCTTGCATACATCAGTTGTGCAGTGAAGAGCGATCAAACAAAATACATCAATGTCAAACATAAATGAAATGAATACGGACATGAACAAGGGCTGAAAGGTGAAACGATGCCATGTGACCGCAGGTACGGAGACATGCGGGTGACGATGACGTACGAACTCTTCAGCATGTGGCAGAACCTGAGTAAGACGCCGCCGTCTCGCCGCTGTCGGGTCCACGCGGCTTGCAGAAAATCTTGCGTTTCCTCCAGGTGAAAACAAGATTCACTTCATTCCCGGGATGATCGGCCCCTTCCTGGGCGTCACACTGGTGCCTCAGGCCGAGGTGCGAAATATCATGATCCCCATCTTCCATGACATGATGGACTGGGAGCAACGCAGAAACGGAAACTTCAAGCAGGTGGGTCCTCGTTACGGACCCACTTTGGATTGCTTCCTGGCAACAGCGCTCACAAGCTTCCCGAGTGTTCCCATAGCAATGACACGCGTGTGCTTTGAGTGTTTAAGCCTTTGCAGCGAGAGACGTATTGACGATGAAGGCTGATGTTGTGACTAGTAAACCAAACGGACTTCTACTTGTTGATGTTGTTGTTGTTGTGTAGGTGGAGGCGGAGCTGATTGACAAGCTGGACAGTTTGGTGGCAGAAGGCAAAGGCGACGACAACTACCGAGAAGTCTTCAGTTTGCTGTAAACGCAAAAGTTTTGTGTGATTGCAAGCTTTTGTTGCGTGTCTCAACACATTTTCACTTTTTCCTTTTTTGCTATGCGCTACTGACCGCTTTGCTTTGTGCCACGGGGATTAGAACGCAACTGTTTGGGCCCTACCCCAGGTAGGCGGCAACTAACACCTGCACTAACATCTCTTCACTTCTCTGCCTCTTCTTCCTCTTTGAATTGCATCTTCACAAGAATTCAAATGCCTTCAGCCAAAAAAGTGTGCAGATGCTATTGTAGTCCCATTTGAGTCAAGTCTGGATTGCCGATTGTGTGCGTTGCACATGGAAAGTGTGCACGTCACTGAGCCACCCAAAGGCCAGAAGCGTACTCATCACTTGTTTGCTTGTCTTTAAGTCTGCTGGAGAAGATCGAGCAGGAGACGTGGAGAGAGACGGGCATCTCTTTTGTGACATCCGTCACTCGACTGATGGAACGTCTCCTGGACTGCAGGTGACACACACACGTACACCCTGTACATGTATCTTTGTGAGGACATCCATTGACATAATGCATTTCCTAGACCCTTACCCTAACCACAACCATCAAAAATGATTGCCTAGATTGCCTAACCCCAACCATAACCCAATTGAAACCTAAACTCTAAAACCAAGTCTTGACTTTCAAAAAGAGGTCTTGCAAAGTGAGGACCGGTCAAAATGTCCTCATTTCACAAAAATGTCCTCATTCTGTTGGATAGACATATTTTGGTCCTCACAATGTACAAGAACACACACACACCCACGCATGCATCAGGGAGATGGCAATTTGTAGTTGACTCTCCAAACATAGTCATGGAAAAAAAAACAAAAGCTAAAGATGCACACAGATGATGAGCAGGTGATGTCTGGTCTGCATCCTATCGCTCACTTTGCTGAGTTGAGAATACCAACGGCACCAAAGATTTCTTAAATACATTTCTCACTTGCCAGAGGGATTCTGCAGAACCTCCCACAAATTTGGAGGCTCAAACTGGTAGGATCAAGGATAGCGGTGGCTCACCTGACAGGATTCTGGCGACCTTTGTCAAAGATTCTTTAGTTGTTAGCCACGTGCAAGAGCTGAAACGGAAAGCAAGCGATTCTCTTTGTCCATCTTGCCTGCAGGGATTGCATGAGAGGAGATGAGACGGAGAGCAAGAAGATGGGCTGCACTGTCACTCTCTTGGTAAGATTGCAAGGTCTCAAGTGAGCAACGATGAAGGAATCCTGATTGATGACGATTAATGATGCTCAGAACTTCTACAAATCGGAGATCAACAAGGAGGAGATGTACATCCGCTACATCCACAAACTGTGCGACATGCATCTGCAGGCAGACAACTACACCGGTACAACGCACGCACGCACACGCACGCATGACGACACGCGAGTGCATGTTTGTGATGTTGGTCCACAGAGGCGGCGTTCACGCTATTGTTGTACTGGGAGTTGTTGCACTGGGACGAGCGGCCACTGAAAGATCTTCTGCATTATCCTGCTCAGTCCGAGTGGCAGCGCAAGGAGGCGCTCGCACGCAAGCTCGTCCACTATTTCAACAAAGGCAAGGTAAGGCTCAGCCGCTCAAAGGCCAAAGTGGCCCTGAAAGCAGCACAAGTCACGTCAGGACCGGCGGCTAAACTCGCTCTGTGTGTGTGCTTGCGTGCAGTGTTGGGAGTTTGGGATTCCTCTGTGCAGGGAACTGGCCTTCCAGTATGAATCCTTGTACGACTACCAGAGTCTCAGCTGGATTCGGGTGAGTGTAAAAACATTCACTTCACGCTCACTTCAACAACTGCAAAATGTTTCCAAATTCCAACAACAGATCTGCAAGCTGTTGTTTTTCTGTCCAGAAATTGGAGGCAGCGTATTTTGACTACATTATGGAGCAGCAACGACTGGAACCCAAATTTTTCAGGGTGGGATTCTACGGCAGGAAGTTTCCCTTCTTCCTCCGGGTCAGTTCAACCTTTTTGCCGTCCAAGGAAGAAGCTTTTAGAACACGGGTGTCAAACGCAAGGAGGGTTCATTCGTGCCACGAGATGATTTGCTGAAGTCTTAAATCAAAATGAGTCGGACCACTCCACCCAGGAAAAGTCAGTCCACTGAAATTGTTCATTTAGCAAGCAGAGGCCAGATGGAAGGTAGGGATGTAACGATATCCAAACATCACAATACGATATTATCACGATATGAAGATCACAATATAAGAATTGTCGCAATATTGTGGGGGCGTTGGCGATATTTAAAAAAGATCACAATATGGTAAAAAAGAGAGCTCAGACTAAAAAAACAAAAAACAAACAAACAAAAAAAAGCACAATACTGTGCTTTTGTACGTAACAGCAATGCATATAAACCACCTACAATCTCTAATAATTAATTGTAATAATAATAACAATATTGAGACACTTGGTGATGCAAGCACACATTGATCGCTTCACAACCAAATTAGGTTCCCCTTCATCTGACAATTAGCATAAATTTTAAACATAGAAGGCCAAAACATCCTTAATGAAAATTAAATTGCACTAATAAGCTAGCCACTAGAGCAGGGGTGTCCAAACTTTTTCATTTGAGGGCCACATACAGAATATCAGAAGGACGCAAGGGCCACATATGAAGAGAAATTGTGTTTAGTCCAAAAATTGTGCAAATAATTTATTTGTGCTTTTGCATATTTTGAAAAATGCTACAGTATATAAACCATTTTATTTGTCATATGGCAGTAGGGTTATTATAGTTTTGGAATTTTTCATTTTAGTTAGTTTTTATTAGTTTTCAGGGTGGTTCTGTTTTTATTAGTTTTAAGTTCTTTAATAAATGCTTAGTTTTAGTTTAGTTTTAGTTAGTTTCAGCATTTAGTATTTTTTTTAAATGTGTATTCCTTATGCCCAATATTTAAAAAAACACAGTGGGAGCGACGTCATCTGAAGGTGCTTTTCTATTGGCTGCTGCTAGATGACGTCACTTCTGTGTGACATACTTTCAAAAGTCATTATTCCGGTTGATATCAAAATAAATCTACCAAAAATCACACCAAAGACTAAAACTAAGGACATTTTTGCTATAATTATAGTTTTAGTTAGTTTTGTAAACATAAAATGTAATTTCAGTTAGTTTTCGTTTTTCAAAAAGCATTTTAGTTTTTTTTTTTATTTCGTTAACAAAATTGTTTTTTGAATTTTAGTTTATTTTGTTAGTTTTAGTTATTACTAAAATAACCTTTAATAGCGCCTGTGTTTTTCGACACTCTTCCTTCTTACTTTGACCATCTAGAAAACATTTTTGTTTTTATTTTATTTGAACTGAGTCAAATGGCATTTTTAGCATATGCCGCGGGCCACTGAAAAATGGACGGTGGGCCGCAAATGGCCCCCGGGCTGTAGTTTGGACGCCGATGCACTAGAGGGTGCTAGAACTGCACAAATGGAAATCAACCTGACTTTTTTTTGTTTTTTTAACAGATGTGTTCCTTTTAAATATTGTGAACATGACAACGCCGATATTGTGGCAGTTTTAATATCACGGTATCACGATATTGCCCTTATTGTGACATCCCTAATTGAAGGTGCAATTTTTTTTTACATGCACCCTAATATCAGGATTTGTTTTGCTGTAGCGTCAGCCCTCAGTGCAGGTAGACATGTCCCGAAGATGGGGACATGATCACCAGCTGGTGTTTCTGAAGGCTGACGCTGTGTCGGGATGTAAGCATGGAGGACCTTTTGTCCTCTCCGGCCGTGATCGTATTTAAAAAAAAAAAAAAAAAAAAAAAAAAAAAAAAAAAAAAAAAAAAAGGTGGTTGTCTGTTCCAGTCGTCCATACCCGGGCCAAGATTCTGCGAATTAAATCAAATTAAAATTAAAAAGTCCTGGCCGAGAGATTCAGGCTGTGCACAATGGTTTTATTGACAAAGACAAGTGAGATGCTCTTTTTTTTTAATTTTTTTAAATTTTTTTTATTATTATTTTTTTTTTACATGGAGTAGAGCTCCAGTACAATGGAATGCATTTGCTTATATAGAAACCATGCAGAAACGTCCCCCTTGGTTTGATTGGCTTAAGGGCAAACCATTTTGTCGTTATTGGCTTCTCAAATATCATGCACACCTCCTTTTTAACATAATTAAACACTTTTGGGCGCTAGAGTGCGCCATTTGCTTACAGACAACTCCATGTTGCTAGCATTTTCTTGACAGTGAATTCAACTTCGGACGACCTTAGAAACAATGGGACGACTGTCTATACGTCGTAAACGCCTTGGGCGGCCACCTGCAGGGTGATGTCTCGGTCAGCTCATTCTTTTAGTAGTAGTCAAGGCTGTTAATGACCGTCAAATCATTTAAATAGGTTACAGTTGTCAAGAAACTATTTTTATGGCTGTCAGCTGTGTACTGTAGTGTTCGTGCCTCATGAAGCTAACGTGAGCAGTGGTCCGTTATCTCACTGTGTTCTGTTAAACAGGCAGCATTTTTAGAGCGTTAAACAATATAATTAATATATGATGTACAGGGTTACCAACATTAAATAAATAAATACACCATTAAATAATTAAATAAAAGTATCATTAATTAATTAAATGTGTCATTAATTAATTCAATTCCCTGTGATTATTTAATTATTTATATATGTATCTATTTATTTATTTATTTATTTATTTATATATTTATTTATGTATATATTTCTATATTTATTTATTTATTTATTCATTCATTTATTTATTTCTCTATTCAATTATTTCATGGTCGCTGTTTTGCGGTGTTTCGTGAATTTATTTTATCTGTCAAGCTCGCCCGTCAAAGTTAGTGGGCGGGGCTGAGGCCTGATTCACTCAAATCTTGTCTCATCGACTGCTTCGGCCTGAAGTGGTTGTCAACATGGCGGCTACGGTGATGGATTTTTTGCTGATATAGAGTGATCGAGGCTTGTTGTTGTGAAGAACCAACATCAAAATAAAAGCGATATTCCTTTTATTTCGATAAAGTACAATTTTGCCTTGTAGGCGTTTCCACTGAAGAGTAATTTGCTTCTGGGGCGTAGTTCTCGTAATGTCCCGCCTCAACTCTCGCGAGATCTCGCAGTTCATGTAGGCGGTCGCATCATGCAACCTCACGAGAATAAATTGTTTGCGTGTTTCAGACTTGATGCATTTAAGGGATTTTAAATATACCTCAAATTCTATTAGAAAAATATTATAGATAGATGCAGGGAGATTTAAGAAGTTGTAGCGAGTAGCGACGGGAGTCGGAGGCAAAGTGTTGAAGTCCAGAGCCAAAGACTGGCGTTTTATTGACATCATCAACAACAACTCACTCTGCGCGAGGCTCACAGACCTACCAACATTTTGTTCTTTTATCCTTTCATCCTTTTATCCTTTCATCCCATCCAACTCCTCCTTCGTCCCAACGTTCCGTGGGGGAATTATGTTCTCATCACCACACAAGCCCCCCCAGAATTCACCCATAATCAAACTCCGGATGACGGGGCGGCAAAACTGCCCGACCCCTGCGGGTAACGTACCCAGGAAGTGCGGGCGGGAGGGGCACAGCAGGAACATCAGAACAGTCCCGCGCACCCACTGGCGGGGATGCTGGAACAACTGGAAGGGACCCCGCACGGTCTCCCAGGTGCAGCCTAGGGGGGCGGCCGCGGCGGGGGGCGCGGGGCAAGTCCAAGGGTCCGGCCAGGTCCACATGAGCCGGCTTAAGCCTGTCAACAGAAACAGTTTCGGAACGGCCCCCAACATCCACGACCATAGTCTTGGTACCATGCTGCAGGACCCTAAATGGTCCGTCGTAGGGGGGACTCAAGGGACCACGGTGTGCATCGTGTCGGATGAAAACAAACTCGGCCGACTGCAAGTTGGGGGGCACCCGGGCCACGGGGGTGCCATGCTGCGATGTGGGCACGGGCTGGAACGCACCAGCAGAATCCACCGGCGGCCCAGGCCTGGGTGCGGGCCAAGGCGTCGAGGCGTCCGGAATGAAATCTCCTGGCACTCTTAGCACCTGTCCATAGACCAACTCGGCCGACGAACACTGCAGGTCCTCCTTAGGTGCAGTACAAAGGCCCAGCATGATCCAGGGTAGCTTGTCGACCCAATTACCGTCAGAAAGACCAGCGCGCAAAGCGGCTTTCATCGAACGATGGAACCGTTCGCACAGCCCATTAGCCTGAGGGTGATAAGCGGAGGTGCGGTGTAGCTTGACCCCGAGGCCCTCAGCAACAGAGTTCCAAACCTCTGACGTGAACTGCGCACCCGTCGGACGAGAGGTCCGCCGGCGGTCCAAACCGAGTGACCCAGGTCCCGATAAACGCCCGGGCCACGTCACTGGTCGATATGGAGGTGAGGGGAACGGCCTCTGGCCAGCGGGTCGTCCTGTCCACCATCGTCAGGAGGTAGGTGAAGCCCTGGGAAGGAGGAAGCGGACCTACGATGTCGACGTTGACATGGTCAAACTTCCTTGCAGGGACAACAAAAGTCTCCAAAGGCGCCTTGGTGTGACGGTGGACCTTGGCTCGCTGACAAGCCACGAATGAATAGACCCAGGCCCGTACATCTTTCTTCAACCCAGACCAGACGAACTTCTGAGCCACCAACCTCGACGATGCCTTCCTGCCGGGGTGTGAGAGACCATGCACCATGTCGAAGGCGGCCCTCTGCCAACCAGAGGGCACCAGCGGTCTAGGCCAGCCCAAGGAGACGTCACACCACGGCTCGACCCCGGAGTCGTCGACCGCCACCCTTTCAACCTGCAACCCGGTGTCGGAGCTCCGAAGCAACTGGGTGCCACGATCAGAAGCCTGGTCGGCCGCCATCCGGGAAAAGTCGAAGCCCAGCTGTACCGTGTTGACGGCTGCCCTGGACAGACAATCCGCGACCACGTTGTCCTTGCCAGCGATATGTCGGATGTCCGTGGTGTATTCAGATATGAACGACAACTGGCGCTGTTGCCACGCGGACCACGGCTCGGAAAACTTCGACATGGAGAAGGAGAGCGGCTTGTGATCGACGAAGACCGTGAACTCACGGCCCTCCAGGATGAAGCGGAAGTGGCGGATTGCCAGCCAGACAGCAAGGAGCTCCCTGTCGAACGTGCTGTACTTGCGCTCCCGAGGGACCAACCGGCGGCTGAAAAAGGCGAGTGGCTGCCACGCACCTTCGACGCGCTGCTCCAAAACAGCCCCAACGGCAAAATCAGATGCGTCAGTAGTGAGGGCGATCCGGGCGCGGGTGGGCCAACAAGGTCACTTGGGACAGCACGGCTTTCGTCTCTTCAAAAGCCTTGACTCTCACATCGGTCCAGTCGACCGCACGGTTAGGAGCCACACCCTTAAGTGCGTCGTAAAGCGGGTGCATCACATGGGCAGCGTGGCGGATGAACCTGTGGTAAAAAGTCACCATCCCGAGGAACTCGCGGAGACCCTGGGCCGTCTGGGGTCGAGGAAAAGCGGCAACAGCTTCCACTTTTGCCGGGAGCGGGGGTGGCGCCGTCCTCGTTGATGAGGTGGCCGAGGAATTGGATGGAGGGCACACCAAAGACACATTTAGCTCGGTTAATAATCAGTCCAGCCTGGCTGAGCTTGGAGAAAAGCTGCCGGAGGTGCGAAAGGTGTTCTCCGATGGAGGAGCTGGCCACCAGGATGTCATCCAAGTAGACGAAGAGGAACGGCATGTCCCGGAGAACAGAGTCCATGAGACGCTGAAAAGACTGGGCCGCGTTTTTAAGGCCGAATGGCATCCTGAGAAACTCGAACAGTCCGAAAGGTGTTATCACAGCAGTCTTAGGCACATCGGCGGGGTGTACCGCAACTTGGTGATAGGCCCGTACCAAGTCCACCTTGGAAAACACTTTCGCACCTGCCAGGTGGGCAGAGAAGTCCTGTATGTGCGGGACGGGATAGCGATCGTGCGTCGTGGCATCATTGAGGCGGCGATAGTCTCCACACGGTCGCCAGCCGCCGTCCGACTTCGGAACCATGTGGAGAGGCGAGGCCCACGGGCTGTCCGAACGACGAATTATGCCAAGGCATAATGTTGGTGAATTCGGTGAATTCGGACTTAGCTGTGGCCAATCTATCAGGGTTGAGGCGTCGGGCCTTAGCGTGAACCGGCGGGCCCACGGTCTCGATGTGGTGCTCGACCCCATGCTTGGTAGAAGTGGCTGCAAATGTAGGCGTGGTCAGGCTGGGGAATTCTCCAAGAAGCAGCGTGAACACGCCGTCATCTGAGAGCGGGCTGGCAAGGCCCTCAAACGTCTCCACATCACACCCACAAGCAACAGTGGAAAACGTCACAGCGTCCAACAGGTGGCCATTTTTAACATCCACCAGTAGACTGTGGGCACACAAAAAGTCCGCGCCAAGAAGGGGCAAAAGAAATGTCCGCAGTGACAAAGTCCCAAGTGAACCGGCGCTCCCCAAAACATACATCCACTGTCTTAGTGCCGTAGGTCCGGATAGGTGCATCGTTGGCCGCTGACAGGTGCGGGCCGTGAGTGCCCCCGGCAGCATCTTCAGCCGAAGCAGGTAACACGCTTCTGCGGGCGCCGGAGTCACAAAGGAATTTGAGTCTGGAGAGGGTGTCCATGATAAACAGCAGCCGGCAATCTGCGCCCCCACTCACAGCTGCAACTGAGTGGAGGCGTTGCCGTTTTCCGACGCAACAAAGGAGCAAGGGGCGCGGCACCTCTTCGCCTTGGTTCCAAAACGTGCGTGAAAATAGCATAAGCCAGGGGCTGATCGGCCATCCACGGCAGAGCGTACCTTATGAGGTGCCGTTGCGGCCGCCGGGACTGGGAAGGCGCGCGCAGAAGCCAAGACCTCGTGGTTGTGACGCTGGGTGGCCAGGAAAAAGCGGTCAGCTTCCTCCGCCAGAGCACGTGGCTCGGAGATGGTAGTGGTAGCTAGCGCTGTCTGGACATGAGGAGGCATGTGGCGCAGAAACAGTTCAATAAACAAAAAGTTCGGCTCCTCCGCACCAAGCAGGTTCAGCATTTTTTCCATTAGTTCGGACGGCTTACTGTCCCCCATGCCCTGGATGGCGAAAAGGCGGCGAGCCCTTTCCGGTCGTGACAGCTCGAAGGTCTTAAGGAGGTACGCTTTGAGCCCCGCGTACATATCCCATGCCGGGGGAGAGGTGATAAAACTCACGGCTCTGGCCGCCGTGGAGCTCCCGAGCGCGGCCACGACGTGGTAGTAGCGCGTGGAATCGTCCGTAATTCCCCGGATAGCAAACTGAGCTTCAGCTTGAACAAACCACGTCGCCGCGGCCGACTCCCAAAACCCCGGTAACTTGAGACCAGCGGAGTTCGCCATGTCGCTCAATTCGATCAAATTCTCAGCCTCGGAAACGTCAACGAGGCGGATGTCGGGGTCACCAATGTAGCGAGTAGTGACGGGAGTCGGAGGCAGAGTGTTGAAGTCCAGAGCCAAAGACTGGCGTTTTATTGACATCATCAACAACAACTCACTCTGCGCGAGGCTCACAGACCTACCAACATTTTGTTCTTTTATCCTTTTATCCTTTCATCCCATCCAACTCCTCCTTCGTCCCAACGTTCCGTGGGTGAATTATGTTCTCATCACCACAAAGTCTTGTTTATGATGCCTGGAAACAGCAGTGGCGCGGGCAGCAAGTCAAACAGCGACATCTGCTGGCTTTTAGGTCCACACTAGTGTGGACATTGCTTTGGAATGTGAATGTGATAGTGTTTACTGTTTGTATGTTGTTAATTTAATGTTTTAATTGTTTTCGTATGTTTGATTTTTATTCCATGTTGGCTACAGCAGTTTTCATTGCAGCAATTTTTTTTTAAGTGTTCTCAAAATAATGTTGAGCTGAATTTAAATATGCTACTATTGTTAGTAACGTTTTACATACATAAATGCAACTTTAGTTTTGTGTTTTTGTTTTTTTTCAATGTTTTGATCGCTTTGGTGATGTTTATTGTTGGACTTGCAGCAGTTGTTCAATAGAGCATTTTAGAAAGTGGCGGACTGGCCACCATTGTGGCTTCTCGCTGAGCCACTGATCCTGTACTTCCTTTTCTCCGTGACTGGGCGGAGTCACATGACAAGTAGGAAATGCGGGAAAAAAAGTGTTTCCATTAAAATTTTGCGAAGAACTTCCATTTCAGCACATCTCAAAAAGCACCTTATGAAAGCGTAAATCTAATGTCTAATGGAAACGCACCTATTTAGGTGAAAAGCCCCACCCAGCCTATCAATTGTGTTTACTGGCTACTCACTCCGCATCAATTGACTATTCTGAAATGGATTTGCCTTGACTTGGTGAGCAGATTGACCAATCAGGTGTTAGGACCCGCCCAGTAACTTTGATGGGCTAGTTTGACAGATAAATGAAACACCGCACAACAGTGACCATGAAATAATTATATAGAGAAATAAATAAATAAATAAATGAATGAATATATATATATATACATATATACATATATATATATATATATATATATACATATATATATATATATATATATATATATATATATATATATATATATATATATATATATATATATATATATATATATATATATATATATATATAATTTAATTAATGCCACATTTATTTAATTATTTAATGGTGTATTTATTTAATGTTGGCACTTTTGGTCCTCCATAGTCACTAGGATACCTTTAAAATTGTATATTTGGCTAAAACCAATCCACATCATTGCCAACAGTTTAAAAACAAAGTAATAATCAAAGCTGTAAATTAGACCAACATCCAACTACTGAAATGTATTTTGGGAATACAAAATGTCCTGACGTTGCAGCTCATACAAGCAAAATGTTGGAGTCATGATTTCTTCTTGAGCTTTTGCATGTCTTCTTTTGTCATGTGTTTCATTATGCGCGTGTGCCACCCAGTGTCCAAACGGACAAAAGATCAGCGAAAATTGCCATTTGTTTCATGTAGGCTACGAAAAATGCCATCTTGGGGTATAAAAGAGAAGCAAAAGGAAGTGATTGTATTTCTTATTCATATTTACTAGGGGGGTGCCAAAAAAATCAATTCATAAAAGAATCGAGATTCTCACTTATGAATCAAATCGAATCGATATTAATATCCAAAAATCGATTTTATTTAAATTAGAAATGAAGAAGAAGGGGAAAAGGCAGTTGTAGCCCACATGATGTTTTTGTGGAAAAAGGCACAATACAAAATTAATAAATGTTTAAACAAAAAAGACACTAATGTCTCTATTTGTCATTTTGTCTAGCAAAGCAGACTGGAGTAGATCATGACAATGTTGTGCATATCTGTAAATTGAAGCGGAAATCATTTGTCAATCAAATAATTTTGAATCGAAAATCGTTTGAATCGAGAATTGATTCTGAATCGAATCGTAGACCCAAAAATCGCAATCGAATCGAATCGTGAGACAGTCAAAGATTCCCAGCCCTAGTATTTACTCCCCCCTCCCCGCTATTTGTGGGAAATGGGGACCAGGCCAGTGTGCATATTCCGGCCACCCCCCCTTGGCGAAAGATGTTCCTTCCTCCGGCATTTGAAATGCGTTTGACATCCCTGTTGTAGAATAAAATGTTGTGAGTGGAGCTCCTTGCAGAATTGTCGAAGTGTCAGTCCCAAGGAGCACATAAAAGTGACGTCTGCTCCATTTGGATGTGTCTCCACCAGAATAAAGAGTTTGTGTGTCGCGGCCATGACTACGAAAGACTTGAAGCCTTTCAGCAAAGGATGCTGGGAGAATTCCCACAAGCCGTCGCCATGCAGCACCCCAACCAGCCCGATCAAGCCGTTCTGCAGTCTGACGCTCAGTGTATCCTCATATGTGTGCGTGCGTGTGCACTGTGCAACTTAACGTGGGCACTTTCTTTGACCAGCGGTGCCTAGACCTCCAGATTTATGCCGTCACGCCAGTTCCCGAAGCCGTCGCTGTCCTTCAGTCGGACAGAGTCCCTGATCGGATCAAAAGTTTTTACCGGGTGAACAACATTCACCGTTTCCGTCATGAGCGACCTTTCCATAAAGGGCCCAAAGATCCGGATAATGAGTTCAAGGTGATGCTTGCACATGAAATTCGTGAAAAAAACAAACAGACCCTGTTTTGTTCCTCACAAACTTTCGGATGCTGAAGGTTCCTATCTCACTGAGTGGCGAAGGCGTGTGAGGATGCGCACATGAAGCAAATGTCGTTTTGTTACAAAGTGGCGCAAAAGTCTTGGCCAGTAGTTTAGCCTGTTTTGTCAGTGGTGACAAGGAAAAGCATCCAAATGGTTGCCCAATTTCTTTGCAAGCTAGAATGAACGAACCCTACCAAATAAACATTTGCACACAAGCCTTGGCTGCTCGGTGAGATTCCAGCTGAAGCGAGTCTTTTTCATTTCCATGAGTTCAGCCGTTTTGCTGTGTTGCAGAGTCTGTGGATCGAAAGGACAACGCTGAGCCTTGCTCATCCTCTGCCTGGAATTTCACGTTGGTTCGAGGTGGACAAGAGAGAGCTAGTGAGAAAATGAATGAATGAATGACTGGCTGCGGGACTTCTCGCTAAACCTGAGCCTGACTGGAAAACGGCTTACTGGCTGGGTCGCCGGCGCCTCGGCAGAAGTCTGAAGAGTAAGTGTAAAGGTGAATCTCTTTCAGGTGGAGGTGAGTCCGCTGGAAAATGCTGTCAGTGTGGTAGAGAACAAGAACCAGGAGCTGCGCACTTTGATCAGCCGCTATCAGCTCAAGCAGCCGCACAGCAACAACGTCAACCTCCTCAGCATGACACTCAACGGAGTGGTGGACGCCGCCGTCAATGGTGGCATTGCCAGATACCAGCAGGTGCGCATTTGACAACCGTTTACATCACGCTCGTGCGCTCAAACGCGCTTTTGCCATTGGCATTCGATGAAGAAGGGCTGCTCATGTTGTTTGTGGCTCGCAGGCTTTCTTTGACAAAGATTACATCAGCAGCCACCCTCAGGACGGCGACAAGATCAGCCAGCTGAAACATTTGATGCAGGAGCAGGTTTGCGTCCAGTGGTTTCCGTCGGCCGGATGGCAGCCTTTACAAATTATTTCTTGCAGGTTGACGTGCTGGGAGCCGGCCTGGCCGTGCACGACAAGCTGGTGCATCCCGAGATGCGTCCGCTGCACAAGAAACTGATGGATCAGTTCCAAGTGATGAAGAGCAGCCTCTGCCACGTAAGAACCTTTGACCGCAAAAATCAACCTCAGCTTAGCTCGTGACGCCTTTTGACTTGTTGACGCGCTCCGGATGCGAGGAAACTGGCGGCAACAATCTGTAGACGCCACCGACTTGCGTAAGTCGCACATCAGCGCCGTTTGCGGCCACAGGTGCGACACACGGGCCGCGTCCCAACATTCGCACCCCCAATGGGCATCTCAGCTCTCTTTAATGCTTGGGAGAACCGAGACAGTCACACTCGCACCCGTGGACGTGAATGTGCAACCGAGGGGCACGAGGGCGGAAGTGCAAGCAGCAGGACGCGGCCCAAACGTCGCGAACGGCGCCGGTGTGTGACACACAGAATCGGAAGTCCCGCCTCCTCCGTGGCATATAGTGACTTGGGGTAGGTAATGAACCAAATGCTTTGGGCAAAGCTTTGCTTTTGTCCCAATGCACGCTGAGAGGAAGGCGAGGAACTGGTCACAGGATGACTTCATTCCATGCGCGCATGGGAGAGGCTTGTGAAAATATCTGATGGCAAATCTGCCATTTGCGTGCTGTGGTCCCAACAGAGGGATTTCCAGTTCCGAGGGCTTCAACGTGCACCAGCACAGGTCAAACTCAAACAATGACGGTCTCATATGGATCTCATCTGGAGATGTGTTGCGCCTTTCACTTTCACACTCAAGCGAATCCTCATCTTGTGCACATGCATCTGTTTGTTTTGCTTTCAAGCTGTTCAAGGAAGCAAGTATTGCAAGGTCCAGTTTTGTCAACACTGGTGCCGCTTGTAAGCAATCCAGTTCTCTCAGCTGGCTTTCCACTGGCAAAGGGTCCTAACAGACAGGACAATCCTTTTTCCATTATTCCTACTCACATGGAATCGTGCCGTCTCACTTTCTCATCTCATTTGCTCCTCAAAGCATTTTGAGCATTCATGCAGTTCATTCTCGATTGTTGCCTTCTTTTGTGTGTTCCCTCGTGACGACCTCCTCCCGCTGCCGTTGAAATCATGTCCACCTTTGCCGCCCTGGTACCCCCCTCTCTCTTGTCACATCTCCAGAGAGGCGAGACATATAGAAAATGTGCTCATCCTGGCCAACGGCGAAGACTTCTACGGCATTCAGGTTCGGAAAGGAAATCCACAATCTGAAAATTGTGCAAAAGAAATTGTGTCTCGTTGTTAGTCATGAATTTTGATATTAAATTCTGCCACAGTTTTTTTTGGCATGTAAACCACACAAATTGTTTGAGGTTTTCAGAAAAAAAACAAAAAATTTCCATTTCGTGAAGTGACGGCCTTCTTTGTCATCGTTCCTTTTCTTTGTTGCAGTCTCTGTTTTTAGAAATGGGCTGGCAGGAAATGGTCATATGTCTAAGGTCATGCAGCTTGGTGTGCGTTTAGAAATTCACTCGACACCCAACAAGACCGTGAGGGTGGCGTGTCGGGAAAAGTAGAGTGCACGCTCAATGTATTTCCCAATGCAGCCCAGGGGATGGCTACGTTTGCTGCCATCTTCTGGTTAAAAATAAAATTGCTTTCTTGTAGATTCAGATTCAGATTCGGTTTATTGTCATTACAACAAGTGCAACGAAACAGTATAGTGCAATCCCATTCAGTGCAAAGACAAAAATACAAAAATGTCATAACTATAATAAAAAAAAGATAATAAATAATATAAATAGATTAAAGGAGCAGCGAAACAGCATTAAAATTGGAATAAAAAAATTGGAATAAAAAAAAAAAAAAAAGAGGGCCCATCATAAAACATAAAACACAGACTCAAACAACTACCGGTATCTACATAAAGTGCACATGAGACAGGTATTATATATTACATGGTATATTGCACATATTATAGAGTTATTGAGTGCTCTTACCGCAGTTGGATAAAAGCTGTTGTTCAGTCTGTCTTACGTTTAATAGCCCTGTGCCGTCTGCCTGATGGCAGTAGTTCAAACATAGAGTGGCCTGGGTGGATCTTTCATGATGGCAGTGGCTCTCCTGAGGCAGTAGGAGCTGTGGGGGTCCTCCAGCGTGGGCAGAGGGCACCCAGTGACCTTCTCAGCCATTCTGGTGACCCTCTGGAGCTCCTTCCTGTTTGCCACCGTGCAGCTGGCAAACCATGTGCACAGGCATGTGTCAGGATGCTCTCCATTGTGGAGCGGTAAAAAGACACAAGCAGTCTCTGGCTGATGTTCTTCCTGAGAATTCTCAGGAAGTGGAGTCTTTTTTTTTTTTTGTGCCTTCTTAACCACATGTGCAGTGTTCTTATTTCAGGTCAGTTTTTCCTCAATGCAGACTCCCAGGAAAAAGAAGTCACTGACCCTTTCCACACAGCTCCCACCAATGAGAATAGGCTGAATGTCCGTTATATTTTTCCTAAAATCTATGATGAGCTCCTTTGTTTTGGTTGTGTTCAGGAGCAAGTTATTGTCTCTACACCACACAGTCAGCTGCTGCACCTCATTCCGGTAAGCGGATTCATCACTTCCTGTGATACAGCCTACCACTGTGGTGTCATCCGCATACTTAATGAAGGTGTTGCTTTTGTGGATGGGGGAGTAGTCCGACGTGTAGAGGGTGAAAAGGGGGCTCAGCACACAACCTTGAGGGGAGCCGGTGTTGAGTGTGAGGGGTGCAGAGATGTGGGGGCCAATCCTAACCCTTTGTAAGTGTTCTGTTAAAAATTCCTTAATCCAGAGGCACGTGGAGTGCGGTAGACCGAAGTTCAGCAGTTTCCTCACTAGACCATGTGGCAGGATGGTGTTGAATGCTGAACTGTAATCCACAAAAAGAAGGCGGACGTAGTTTCCTTGTTTCTCCAGGTGGGCCAGCGCGGTGTGCAGTGCTGTGTTGACGGCGTCCTCTGTCGATCTGTTTGTCTTGTGTGATGGTTCTGTTGTCTCTCTAGCAGTTCCAGAGTGTGGCAGGAGGCGGCGCCAACCTCGCAGGCAGAGGCCTGCTCCCACACCTGAGGCTCATCAGCCTGATGAGCCAACAACCTATTTAACCAGCCCCTCCTTTGGTTCTGTGCCGGAACATTCCCTTGCCATACCTGCTACGTTTGCTTGTCTCCTCCTGCCACACCCTTGTTGTGTTCTAGTCCCTGGTCTCCGGCTTGTAGTGGTTTTTTGTTTCTCGTTCTACCGGTCTACTAAGACGGCTCTTTCTGTTGCTACTTTGGTCCCTAGTGTTTTATGTTGCTACTTTGCGCTTTAGTGTTTCTTCATCCCTGAACAAGGTGATTTTTGGTTGCTACTTTGTTTTCTAGAACTTTTTCCCTGAGCAAGGTGATTTTCTGTTGATACTTTTGTGAACAATAAACTGTGGACTTTGTCTCTCACTCTGCATCCTGGGTCCTGGCCTTGCTTTGCCTCACGGCACATAACAGAATGTTCCGGCCATAATGGACCCAGCAGAGTCAGAGCGCTTAAGGAGTGCGCTTTCGGCACAAGGAGCACTTGTGGGACAACACCAATCAACCCTGCAACAAGTGATGGACCATCTACAGCAACTCACCACCAGTGTGGACCAGCTGAACAAGCAGATGGCAGCCATGAGTCACCAACTGCCGTCGTCCAGCTCCTCTGGTTGCTCGCCCTCTCCATCGGCGGCAACCCCTCCAGCCTCCCAGCCGTCTTCTCCCAGAGAGCCATTTATTCCGATTCCTGCTAGGTATTCTGGAGACTTAGGCACATGTGCTCAGTTTTTGCTACAATGTAGATTAGTGTTTAACCAGCAACCCAGTACTTATGCTACTGCCCAGTCAAAAATCGCTTTCATTATGAGTCTGTTATCAGGACAAGCGGCCGCTTGGGCCTTGGCAATCACAGAACAAGGATCGGCAGTGCTAAATGATTATGAACAGTTTACCGGAGAAATGAAACGCATTTTTGATCACCCGGTGCGAGGCAAGGAAGCAGTTGGCCAGTTGCTGGATCTGCGTCAAGGTAGCCACTCTGTCTCTCAATATGCATTAACTTTCCAGGTTCTGGCAGCCAGTAGCGGATGGGGGGACTCTGAGCTACAAACTATTTTTCAAAAGGGGCTCGCTGGGGAGATAAAAGATGAGTTGGCTTTAAGGGATGAATGTAACTCACTAAATGACCTTATTACATTAGCAACACGGATGGACAATCGGCTCAGGGAGAGACGGCGGGAGAGGAAGATGGACATGGCTCGTCGCTCGTCAACTTTCTCACCGTCCAGCTCAACCGTCATGGGGAACTCCACCGCCTCATCTCCGAGCACCGCTCCTGAACTCCATTCCAGCACGACACCTCGCGACGAGCCCATGGAGTTGGGCAGGGCTCGACTCACCCCTGTCGAACGACAGCGACGCATGAGGAGCCGACTGTGCCTGTACTGCGGCCAGGGGGCCACTTCTTGGCAAGCTGCCCCGAGTTGCCAAAAGCTGGGGCTCACCAGTAGGAAGGGAGGCACTGGTGAGCCGAATATCTTCCCCCTCGTCCTCCCAAATACAGGTACCAGGTATGATTCACACGACACTTTGCTCGTTACCTGTCCAGGTGCTGATAGACTCCGGAGCCGATGACAACTTCATAGACATTGACTATGTTAAAAACAACAATCTTTCCCTGACTCCACTGACCTCCCCCAAGAAAGTTCTTGCAGTCGACGGGAGGCTTCTAGAAAGGGTTACACACAGAACCACACCCATTAAACTGACACTCTCTAGTAACCATCATGAAGTAATTGAGTTCTATGTGATTTCCTCCCCCCTCAACACCGCAATTCTAGGGATTCCCTGGTTGAAGCTGCATAACCCCCACATAGACTGGTCCACAGGCACAATTCGGAACTGGAGCAACTATTGCCATGCCCACTGTCTAAAGTCAGCCCTACCTGCCAGGGGTCCCAACTCTCCCCACTACTCAAAAGATATTGACCTAAGTAACGTCCCCAGTGAATACCACGATTTAAAGGCAGTTTTCAGAAAGGACTTGGCGTGCTCCCTTCCCCCACATAGACCCTATGACTGTGTTATAGAACTGCTCCCTGGGGCTCCACTCCCAACACACAGACTATACAACTTAACCAAACCCGAACGGGAAGCAATGGAAAAATACATCACCGACTCATTAGCTGCAGGACTTATAAGACCGTCTTCATCTCCATTAGGCGCAGGGTTTTTCTTTGTGGAAAAGAAGGATAAAACTCTGCGTCCTTGCATTGACTACACTGGCTTAAACACCATCACAGTTAAAAACAAGTACCCTCTGCCGCTCCTGGACGCTGCATTCAGCCCTCTCCACAATGCAATGGTGTTCACCAAATTGGACCTCCGAAACGCCTACCACCTGGTAAGGATACGCGACGGCGACGAGTGGAAAACTGCCTTCAATACCCATTTGGGACATTTTGAGTATTTGGTCATGCCCTTTGGGCTCACAAACGCTCCAGCAACATTCCAGTCATTTGTGAATGATGTACTCAGAGACCTGCTCGATAAGAATGTTTTTGCATATCTAGACGATATTCTCATCTTTTCTCGATCACATGAAGAGCATGTGGGGCACGTAAGAGAGGTCCTGCGGAGGTTACTAGAAAACAAACTGTATGTTAAAGTTGAGAAATGTGAATTTCATGTTTCCACTGTTAATTTCCTGGGCTATGTGATAGAAAAGGGGCAGCTCAGGGCCGATCCCTCTAAAATCGAAGCGGTTAAAAATTGGCCTCTGCCTACCAATCGGAAGCAGCTGCAACGTTTCCTTGGATTCGCTAACTTCTATAGGAGATTTATCCGAAACTATAGCAGTATAGCTGCTCCTCTCACGTGTTTGACCTCAAACAAACTTCGCTTCGTGTGGTCTGCCGATGCTCAATGTGCTTTTAACCGTCTGAAAGAACTCTTTGTTAATGCCCCTGTTCTCGCCCACCCAGATCCCGAGCAGCAGTTTGTGGTAGAGGTGGATGCGTCAGATTCAGGAGTGGGGGCCGTCCTCTCTCAGCGCCTGCCTGCGGACCAAAAACTACACCCCTGTGCTTACTTCTCCCGCCGGCTTTCCCCGGCGGAGCGCAACTATGATGTGGGCAACCGCGAACTCCTGGCAGTGGTCCTAGCCCTCCAAGAATGGCGGCATTGGCTGGAGGGTGCAACTCATCCCTTCATTGTTTGGACGGACCACAAGAACTTGTCCTATCTCCGCACCGCCAAACGACTGAACTCTCGTCAAGCTCGTTGGGCTCTCTTCCTCGGACGCTTCAACTTCACCCTCACCTACCGCCCCGGCTCCCGAAACCTGAAACCTGACGCCCTCTCCCGGCAGTTCGCCTCTGGAGAGGAAGAGAGGGACTCAAGCACGATCCTCTCCCCTGAGTGTGTGGTCGGGGCGATGCGGTGGCGAGTGGAGAAGAAAGTTCAGGAGGCACTTGACAACCAACCAGTTCCAAATGAATGTCCTCCAGGGAAACTGTTCGTGCCACCTGCCGCCAGGACTCCTGTGCTCCTCTGGGGACATACCTCAAGAATCGCTTGCCACCCTGGGATCCACCGGACACTCTCCCTGATCCAACAGCGCTTCTGGTGGCCAACCATGGCTGCCGATGTTCGGGCTTTTGTTGCGTCATGCTCAGTTTGCGCCCGCAATAAACCTTCTCATCAAGCCCCGGCAGGCCTATTACGCCCCTTGCCCATCCCCTCTCGGCCATGGTCGCATATCGCGGTGGATTTCGTCACGGGACTTCCCCCATCCGAGGGCAATGACACAATCCTTACCATCGTCGACAGATTCTCCAAGTCAGTTCATTATGTCCCCCTCCCAAAACTCCCCACCGCCTTGGAGACTGCTAACCTATTGGTCCAACATGTATTCAGGCTCCACGGAATCCCCACAGACATCGTGTCGGACAGGGGTCCACAATTCACCTCTCAAGTCTGGAAGGCTTTCTGTCGGGCACTGGGGATCTCTCCCAGTCTCTCCTCCGGCTACCACCCCCAAACCAACAGTCAGACGGAGCGTGCAAATCAAGACCTGGAAACAGCTCTGCGCTGCGTAGCCTCACGCCTTCCTGCCTCCTGGTCCGCGCACCTCCCATGGGTGGAATACGCGCATAACACGCTGATCAGCACTGCCACAGGCATGTCCCCATTTAAGGTGACCTCGGGCTACCAACCCCCTCTGTTTCCCAGCCAGGAGTCCGAGGTTGCCGTCCCGTCCATCCATGCCCACTTCCGCCGTGCCAGACGAGTCTGGAGGGAGGCTCGAGCAGCGCTGTCCAGGACAGCGGAGCGCAACCGACGCCTGGCTGACCGGAGGAGAACCCCAGCCCCCGACTACCAAGTGGGACAGCGTGTCTGGCTTTCCGCACGTGACCTGCCCCTTCAAGTGGACTCCCGCAAAATGGCTCCACGCTTCATTGGCCCTTTTCCCATTGACAAGATCATCAACCCGAATGCTGTCCGACTCCGGCTCCCGTCATCCCTCAGGATCCACCCCGTTTTCCACGTGTCTCTCCTGAAACCGGTCGTGGATAGCCCCCTCCAGCCACCCGCCCCACCGCCACCTCCTCCCCGGATCGTTGATGGACACCCTGCATACACCGTGAATCGCATCCTTGATGTCCGCAGGCGGGGCAGGGGGTTCCAGTATCTCGTCGACTGGGAGGGGTACGGCCCGGAGGACTGCTCCTGGATCTCACGTGCCCTCATTTTGGACCCGCAACTGCTGCGTGAGTTCTATGCCCGTAACCCTGAAAAGCCTGGTCGAACGCCGGGTGGCGTTCCTTAGGGGGGGGGTACTGTGATGGTTCTGTTGTCTCTCTAGCAGTTCCAGAGTGTGGCAGGAGGCGGCGCCAACCTCGCAGGCAGAGGCCTGCTCCCACACCTGAGGCTCATCAGCCTGATGAGCCAACAACCTATTTAACCAGCCCCTCCTTTGGTTCTGTGCCGGAACATTCCCTTGCCATACCTGCTACGTTTGCTTGTCTCCTCCTGCCACACCCTTGTTGTGTTCTAGTCCCTGGTCTCCGGCTTGTAGTGGTTTTTTGTTTCTCGTTCTACCGGTCTACTAAGACGGCTCTTTCTGTTGCTACTTTGGTCCCTAGTGTTTTATGTTGCTACTTTGCGCTTTAGTGTTTCTTCATCCCTGAACAAGGTGATTTTTGGTTGCTACTTTGTTTTCTAGAACTTTTTCCCTGAGCAAGGTGATTTTCTGTTGATACTTTTGTGAACAATAAACTGTGGACTTTGTCTCTCACTCTGCATCCTGGGTCCTGGCCTTGCTTTGCCTCACGGCACATAACAGTCTTGTAGGCAAACTGGTATGGATCTGAGATGGGGGTTATGAAGGTCATGATGTGACTCCTAACCAGTTTCTCAAAACACTTCATCACCACCGGCGTAAGAGCTATCGGCCGGAAGTCATTGAGGCTGAGGCTGGTTATGGTTGATTTCTTGGGTAGAGGGATGATAATTGAGGTCTTCAGGCAGGGTGGGACTGCAGATTGTGCCAGTGACAGATTGAAAATCTTGAAGATTACAGCCAGCTGGTCTGCGCAGTCTTTCAATACGCGCCCAGGAATGCCATCGGGGCCCGTTGCTTTCCGTGGATCGATCCCCCTTAGTGTACTACTCACCTCATGTACCCCGACTGTGAGGGCAGGACTCCTTGCTGGATGCTGGTGGCAATGTAGCTGCTACTGATGGTTCAGCCTCGAAGTGAGAAAAGAAGATGTTAAGCTTCTCTGCCAGCTCGCTGTCGCCCTCAGCCACTCTGGTGCCCGGTTTGTAGTTGGTGAGGTGTTGGACTGCCAACCATGCTTGCCTGGTGTTGTTGCTGTCCAAGTGTCCATCGATCCTCCTTCTAAAATCCACCTTGGCTTTCCTGATGCCTTTCTTCAGGTTGGCGCGAGCTGTGCTGTAAAGAGCCCAGTCGCCAGTTCTGCAGTATTTCTGTCCTTCAGCAGCTGCTTCACCTCTCTGGTCATCCAGTGTTTCTGATTGGGGTAGACCCTAATGCGTTTTTCCACTGTAACTATGTCAATACAGTTCCTAATGTAGCACAGTACAGTGTCCATGAATACATTCAGGTCCTCGTCCTCAAAGGTGTCCCAGTTAGTGCTGTTGAAACAGTCCTGCAACTGCTGGGAAGCACCATCTGGCCACATCCTTGTAGTTTTAGTGATGGTGGGTGAGGATTTCCGGAGCGGTGTGTAAACAGGGATTAATTGTAGAGTAATATGGTCTGAAGTGTCTAAATGTGGTGCAGGTCTGGCCCTGTAGCCCAGCTTGATGTTACTATAAACCTTGTCCAGTGTGTTGGCTCCCCTGGTCGCACATTGTAAGTATATTTTCTGCTCTAGTCAAAGTTGCTGAAGGTGTCACACATTTATTTGATGCCAGAGGCTGCGGGCAGGTTGGTGTAAAGTTGGTGTTGGGTATTGCCGCCAACCTCACGATACGATATGTATCACGATACAGGGGTCACGATACGATGCGTATCACGATACAGGGGTGACGATACGATGCGTATCGCGATACATATACATGATCTTAAAGGCGATACGTATCCCGATAATTTACATTAATTTACTTGCATTTTATAATAACAGTCATATGTATACCTAAAGGATATGTTTATTATGCTGGATGACAAAAATACTTTTGTTAGTAGCTCTTCGCTCACCAAGCGGCATGCCGGGTCTCAATGCGTACGAACTGCAGAGCAAGGAGCAGTTTTCACAGACACACCGGGAAAATTTACTAATAGGCATGAGCCGATATGAGCAAAAAATAATAATGCTGTTTTCAACTGATACCGATACACCAAAATTTGGAAAGCCCAGATGTCGATAAACGGTAAGCTCATAATTGTTTGCAAAATTAACTTGAATACAAATATACTTTGGAGTCCTACTGTAAGTCTACCATGTATAAATACATTGAAACATTGTGTAAGGGAAATCAGTTCAATTAATTATTAATAATTGTTAACTATTAATTTGATAATCAGTGACTCATTGAAGGAGACTCAAACTTAATATTTAACTTATTTAACTTAATAACTTAACTTAATTTTTGTTACAGTCAGTATTACTTTGTTGCCTCGGGTAGCAGCGATGCCAGTAATAAAGTCCAATGATACCTGTGACCACGGACGTGATGGAATGCGTAAAGGTCGTAGCAATCCTGCTGGCAAGACGCCATACGAGCGTGTCCTGGCCGGGTCAAGCAGGAGGGCGTCTGAGATGCCAAATGAAGGGTAAAGGTGGCCGCAGGGATTGCGCCGTCGGAACAGGAGCAGGTGGCAGCCGCTGGCCAGACGCTGCCGGAGCTGGAGTGAGAGGCGGCTGGTCTTGGACTTAAAGCTGAGGTGAAGTCCCCGGTCGGGGGAGCGCTGGGACAGGACTGCTGCCACCCCGGAGTCTGATGCGTCAGCATTGGGGATTGGTTGTGGGACAGGCTGACTGGTTGGCTAAAGTCTTTAGCGAATCTCTCAGACCAGTCAAGACCGGATCAGGACGTCCAAGCAATTGACCTTGGGAGTCCTGGCCATGGCACAACTTATTTTAAAAAGAAAAAGAGCTGGATCCCATGTTAGCCAAGATTCTAAGGTCAAAATTCAATCAATGCAAACATGTACAGTTGAACTCATCAAAAGAAATGTTACCTAACTTAGAACTGTTAAAATATGCACACAAATGAAAGTTAAGTGGAGAATATGCCACACACAAATGAAACACCTTCACGATGATCCATGGAGTCAACATTTCGAAAATGTCAAACATTGCATAAATTATTGTATGACATCAAATTTATCGATAAATGCAGATAAATATCGGCCACCGATATCGTGCATCCCTAAAATAAGTAAAACTGTAATTGCATGCTTTTGCATTTGAGCTCTTCTACTACAAATTTGAAGTCAAAGATGAATCAGAGCTGTAAGCCAAAGCGAATGTTGACTTTTTTTTTTTTTTGGATGTTCCAAACATTTGACTGCAGGCAAAGCACTGCTCTTCCAACCTAAGCTCCACCCACTCTGCACCTTCTCACGTCATCAGCTTGGCTCTCAAAGGTAAAGACTTTGCATATATGAGAAGCAGCTTTGCATGAATGCAATCTGACTCAAGCGCTCGTCTTCTTTCCTGTGTGGCAGACAAAGGCAGCAGAAGCAACAGGGAAATGTTGATGCTGTTGCCGCTGCAGCGAGAGCGACCCAACAGCGCCATGTACCACAACCTCAGCCAGGGAGAACAGGTCATACAAACGTACCCCCGCACACACACACAGTACTCCCAAGAAATGTATCTCAGCATTTGGCTGCAACATGCCGACATGTGTCGTGGTAAATTGCAAAATCGCCAGTTTAAAGGCTGTGGATGAAGATTTCACCATTAGTATGATTGAAATGGAACGGAATTGAAAGAGATGATGCACAAGAGAGTCGTCACTGCCATCTAATGGCCATAGTTAGTCATTACAGTACAGGATCAGTTTAAAACTGAGACCACAGCTGGCCAAGGCTTTATTCTGTAAATTCCCCATTAAAAGCGTAGTTTTCAGCAATTCCCGACGGTGGCGCTATACGGTCTGTTTGTAGGGTTCTGCAATTGGCGAACCTGGCAGACAAAGAGTTAAGATGAAAGAAAAAGAGGGTACATGCCGTCAGGGCCGGCCCTACATGATTTGGTACCCGAGGCGAAAATGTACATGGTAGCCCCCCCCAATCCCATAAAAAAAAAACACACACACAAAAAAATTATAGATATATTATATTTAATAGCACACCACACAATAAATACCAAATTCCACAAACAAATAAAAATAAGAAAAATAACAGAAGTACAATGCAATGCAACTTTTTATTGCAATTTTTGCAAAATGACAGTATTTAAAACCTCAAAATGTTTTCACTATGTACATTAATAATTGTGTAAGATACAAAAAATAGTAAATGTATCAATATACAAACTTTGATATATCGTAAAACTTTGGCAATAAGGTGATTCACAGATAATGTGAATAGTGTGCAAAAAAACTTCACTAAATAACTTAGGAACATAACGGCAAATACTTAAAATAGTGCACGCCGGGACCTCCTTGCAGCAAAGGCATCAATTGGTGCGTCAAAGGATAGCTGCCTGGATACTTCTTGATTGATGCTGATAAGTGCCACTCTAGTTAGCCGTTCTTGTGACATGGTAGACCTTAAATGGTTTTTTATTAGTTTAAGCTTGGAAAAGCATCTCTCAGCTGATGCTACAGTCACTGGTATGGTAGCGGCCACTCTGAGTGCTACCCACATGTTGGGATAGATTTCTCTAAGTTTTTTCTCCTCTAGAAAAACCTAAAGTTCCATGCTTGACATATTGGATTTTGGCCAGGTAAGAAATGACTGCATCTCTGCTAAGAGTTTGTTTTTTTAATTTATTAGAGTACATATTGCACAAATAAGTAGACCCCGAGAAAAAGGCTAATTGTTAATTCCAGGCCTAGCAGACATGTTGCTACCCGTAACAGTCATGGAGCTCATAGAAAATACTAGATGTAGTCGTTTTTGTTGTGGTTTTTCTTTTTTTTTTTTTTTTTTGCATTAGTTAATTTGATTAAATTGAAGATTTTGTAATCTATGCATCCTATTACAACCTTACTTTCATGTTGTGAGTCAAGTGCATATTCTACAGAAAACATTTTGTCAATATTTTGGAAATTGTTCTTATGTTTATTGAGATATTGAACATCCATCCATCCATCCATTTTCTTGACCGCTTATTCCTCACAAGGGTCGCGGGGAGATATTGAACAAAATCTTTACATTTTTCAAAGGTGGTATACTCATATATGCTGAGCACTGTACATGATGCAGCAATAGCTGATATAACTGAAATAGTCACCTGGATCTAGCAGATCGAGCTTTGTGTCACTCAAAGTACTGCTGATTGGTGCTTGACTGGCTGTTGCTTCAGCTGTACATTAAACAAAATACATCACTTCAAATTATTTTGGTGTTAAAGCAGGGAAAACAAATCCATTTGCATTATGATAGAATACAGTGTCAGAAATTATGGCTGTTTGTATTAAATACACCATCCATGCACTTACATTCAGTAGCCTTTGGTGAAGATGACACTGAAGGATTGTTTACCACAGCTTCTGCAGGTGCTTGTTGTGGCTGCAAATATTTTCTCAGCGCATCTGGTAAAAAAAAATAAATGCATTTACTATATCGATGTTTACATTAAACCAGCACATAATTCTTATTTTCAATAAATTAATAAATTAATGTGGTTATGTGAAACAATGACTTGTGCAAATCCATTTGCAGGTATCTGGACTTACTGGCTGTTTTAGTTTAAACTCAGCAAGCGTTGCCCCACTCTTGTGTGCAAAGTAGCTACTAGCATGGATGTAATGGTGCAGTAAACAAGTTACAAGCAAGCTAAGAAGCTAACGCTATTTTCGTGTTTATTTTATAAACAATGATGATTGACTGACATACATACCTCTACCCTGGGCCCGTTTTTCCTCCTCCTCCTTTCGCCGCTTTCTTAATGCAGCACTTGAAGGCTTGGACCTTTTCATTGTTGTCGATGTCAATGTATAAACAACACAAGTGTTCCAACCATCTATCTATCTTTCTAAAGTGCTGCCACTACACTCTGAGATGATATACGACCCCTCCCCCTACCTTTCATTCATTGTAAGCGGCAGCAGCGGGTCAGGTTCCGGGCGCCAGGACAGCAGGTCGTGAACTCACAGTCATTTATTTGAAATAGAAGTAATTAAAAAAAAAAAGGAACTCAATAAAATATATTTGCTATATAACATTTTATGCTAGAAAACACGAGAGGGGGGGGGAGGGCTTTTTGTGTTTGTGTTTTTTAAATTTTATTTTTTTTCCTTTCTGCAATTTGGCGCCCCCGCCACAAGATGGCGACCGCCTAGCTCGCCTGTAGCCTGGGCCGGCCCTGCATGCCGTCCACCTGTTATACATGCCCAATGTCCTATTTTAAGAGCATGTGTCTGTCGAATCTGCTGTATTTGTTTTAAAAGGCAGCAACTTAAAAAAAAAAAAATCAGTTACTTATTGTTGTTAAAAATATACATTTTTAAAGAATGCTGTGATTTTTATTTTTATAAGAACAACTGTAAAACTGTGTGTGTGTGTGTGTGTGTGTGTGTGTGTGTGTGTGTGTGTGTGTGTGTGTGTGTGTGTGTGTGTGTGTTGTACATAATACATAGTGAGGACCAAAATACGTCTTTATCCAACAGAATGAGGACATTTTTGTGAAGTGAGGACATTTTGGCCGGTCCTCACTTTGCAAGACCTCTTTTTGAAGGTCAAGACTTGGTTTTAGAGTTTAGGTTTGAATTGGGTTATGGTTGGGGTTAGGGTAAGGGTTAGGTTTAGGCAATCATTTTTGATGGTTGCGGTTAGGGTAAGGCTCTAGGAAATGCATTATGTCAATGGATGTCCTCACAAAGATATATGTACAAGGATGCGTGTGTGTGTGTGTGTGTGTGTGTTTTTCTCAGTCTATAATTGTACAGCAAAATGTGAAACTGTTGCACCCCTCCTTGCTGAAAGGGCAAACTTTGCACTTTATAAATAAAGTTGAGTTGAGTTTTTCTCCCTTTTTCCAGACAGCCTTTCTCCATCAGCTGATCAGTCCGGCTTGTAAACCGTGCAGCGACCCCAACCTGTCGTTCACTGCCAAAGGTCGGTAGGTGGCTTGACTGCCGTAGGATCGCATGTGCCCATTTCAACACTCTACTTGCTTTGGCAGTTGTGAGCGCGGCCAGTAGTTGGAGTTTGGACAGCGCGAACAGAGAAGTGGTTCCCGTCGTGTCCGCTCACATTGGCGCCGTCACGGCACCTCCTGTCCCCCCCCGGAATGCACCAGCACACGGTATGGCCCTTTTCATCTTTCAGGCGCAAATGAAGGCAAATGAAACCCCGCCCCCCTACCTAGTCTTGTCATCATCATCAGCATCCTCATTAGCCTTCCTCATGACATCTTGCTGCCATCCCCTATAGGCCCACACTTGTTGATGCACTATGATGCTTTCCACCGCCAACTCCCTGACCTCCCTCCTGACCTTCCTGTGCGTTCCCTAAAAAAAGGTACTCTCCTCCTCCACCACCTCCCTCCATCCTTGTCCTTCTCATCCACCCCTCTGGAAAGCCTTCATCAACAAGGTGTTGAATATGCAAGTAAAAATGTGAAAGGCTGTTGATTGTGATGCCAACATCTTTCCTAAGGGGCTCGACACATGGGAGGCGACGTTGCGCCCTCTCCATTCATTTCCTATGGAAGCAAGGCGACAAGGCGAAAATCGCCTTCCTCCCTCCCCCTCGGCGACACGTGACATTCGTGCATGTGAAAAATCGCGCGTGTCCACGTAGACGTGCACGCTTAGGTCCGCGACGCGATACTAGAAAGTTGAAACTAGTTCAACTTTTATTGCGTCGCCGAGGCTATCGCTGAGGCTTCAACCAATCAGCGAAGATTTCATTGACGAGCCAATGAACGCAGGGCATGCTCGACAGTTCGATACACGGCAAAATGGGAGGATCTAATAAGCGAAGGGTGCATTAAGTTTGCGCATGCGCGAGGGAAAAACGAGGCTACCAACTACCCTATCAATTTGAATGACGGAGATTAGAGTGGTGACAATCTTTGCATAGCTGTACACTTTAAAGGCGCAGTCTGCCGGTTTCACTCAGGAAAATGCACTTTTTAAATACAGGATTTAAACAAACAAACTACTTCTCAATTTACAGATCTGGGCTTTTCTTCACGTGTGGGGGTGATTTTGTCCTAAACCCCCACACCCCCAGCCTGTATTTTGCCATTTTGTGTTTGTTTTGTAAACAGTGGGACGTTTCTGTGGAAAGACAGTGTTTACAACCCTCCAGCGAATCGCAGAGCGGGGGGTGGCGTGTCGCAAACAGGGCCGGGTGCACATGTCGGCTGCGTGACGTCACTCCCGTGGCAATTTGAAAGCACGCACCGATTTCTTTTTTTATTCTTCACTCACTCATTCACACATGTAAGCTTCTGTGAGTGAGTGAGTGAGTGAGTGAGTGAGTGAGTGAGTGAGTGAGTGAGTGAGTGAGTGAGTGAGTGAGTGAGTGAGAAACAAAATAATAATCCGTGCGCGCTTTCAAATTGCCGCGGGAGTGACGTCACACAGCCGACACACACGTTCGCCCGGTCCCGTTTGCAACACGCCACCCCACCCCGCTCTGCGATTGGCTGGAGGGGTGTAAACACTGTCTTTCTTCAGAAACGTCCCGCTGTTTACAAAACAAACACAAAATGGCAAAATACAGGCTGGGGGTGTGGGGGTTTAGGACAAAATCACCACCAAAGATTAACATAAACCCAGATGTGTAGACTGAGAGAAAGTTAAAGTGTGTACATCCTGTATTTAAAAAGTGCATTTTCCTGAGTGAAACCGGCATACTTGGCCTTTAAAGCTTGCAAGTCAACTTCCCTGGTGTCAGTAAACCACATGCTATGTATGTTAAAAACAGCAACTTTCCAGCAGTTGAAATGTTTCTATCAGAGCCGATTCCATTGGATCCAATTCATTTTCAATGACCGTTTGGTAGTTTCGCCTATCCACAATGCACCACGCCGCTACCCATAATGCACCTTGAATTTCAGATGCACACTTCGCTTATTTTAGCAGTCCGACCATCCAGTTTTATATGATACTTCGCGCACTGATTTCCGTGACAGGACACTTAGCAACAATAGTTCAGTTAATTCCAGTAATATATTGTGAATCTTCATCCTCGAACTATGTAGTGGGACGTCCGTTTACAATGATTCCCTCCAATTTAATAGCTAATCAAATCTGTTGTCAACAAGCCGCGCTAGAGGGTGACATCAGTCGCAAATGCTTGTCGCTTCCCGTATGCGGCGACAAGTACCTTGTCGCCTGCCATGTGTGCAGTTTGACATGGGAGGCGACGCGATACGTAATTCGCTGTCGCCTCCCGTGTGTCAAGCCCCTAACTGTTGACCTTGAAATGTACAAATCGGACCGTTTCAAGTGCCTCTCATTTTCCATGAAAAGACTACTAGTGGTTCTGGTGTCCATTACCTGTGTTTTGGTTCTCCCCTGCAGTGTTCCGTTGCCTTGCCCACCAGTCCACTGTCCATCCTGGATGGCAATAACTCCACCCTGTCAGACAGCAGCTCAGGGGTCTTCACTCCAAGCTAAAGGAATTCAAGTGACACCTTCGAGTCAGCAGACAGTCAGGCCGAGCAGGGGGACTGTGTCATCAGCTGCAACGTCTCAGACCCCCTTTGTCCGAGCCTCTCCGACCCCCAGTCTCAAGGGTTGTCCATCTGCGGAGAAGGACACGCTGCCAACATCTCCACTACATCCCCACTCACTTGCCTCTTGCCAGGCCCCTCCTGCTCTCATGCAAACCTGACCTCAGTGAAGCCCGTGTCCCAGAGGAAAAGCATTGTGCACCCGCACTCACTCCATGCGACGAGTCACAGCGCCCGTTTGCCGGCATCCGTCAGCCACAAGCCCGAGTGGCGTGGTATGGCTTCGCTCGGAAGTGATCTCTCCTCTCCTCACATGTTCAACGGGACATCTGTGCCAAGAACTAAACTCAAGTAACAGCCGCTGGTGGATCGCCAATAAGGCCCCTGCTCCCCCCCACATTACCTTATATAAGGTCCACACTTTGTGATGTTCATTTGTTTTTCAATAAGTTGTCCTCGTTAATGATGAGTGCAGATGTGCATGTTGGACGGTAAACATGCGCACATTCGGTTCCGTTTTCTTCACTGACAAGCACAACTTGAGTTTGATACTGATGAATAGATGGCCCTGGTTGATGCTGACTTTCAGTTTTTGTATGTTGATGTTGTTGCAAAAGTTGGGCATCAGATGGCGCTGTCTTTGGGCGGTTGGGGGGTTACGATGGCTCAGGCCAAAGTGTCTAAACTACTGTAGCTTATTCACAATCAGCAGACCACCCTTTTCAGTTGTTGCAAATTATCCCTTTCCATTCCATCCAAATAAATATTGGCTTTGCTTCTGGCTAATACATCCCACCTCATTTGACAACTGCTTAAGGTTGAAGTTGAAGTTAAAAAAAGGAGAAAAGAAAAAACAAATTGTCATATCATAATTTACATGTTCAAAAGGAGTAAGAAGAAGTACAAAAACTTATCTAGTCCTACTCCCTAATACTTCTATCACAATAATATACGAAGTTGTTCTTACTAATATAAAAATGAAACAATCTAAAATAAACAAAACATGTTTATCCTACGTGCACAGATATATTGGTATGAGTTGTAAGTCCTTACCCATGACATATAAGAAAAGAAGAGCGAGAGTGAAATTAAAGCCCACCATATACAATACAGTCAATTCCCAAACATTAAGTATTGAACATATGTGGGCACACATGCACATACACGCACATAGGTACATACACATCTAAAAATTTATTTACATTCATACCTGATTTACATATTTTTCTATCATTATCTTTTTAAATACAGTAATTGATTTGATATGAGTCACCCACCTGCTTGACAGCCCCATCCAATAAGCTGAGGATGAACATGATGTAATTCTTTAATTAATACTGCAAAGGAAGCGAGATGTCCTCAGCTTTTGGATGGTTGGGCAACTCATGTCCTTCCTGCCCAACCCCCTTTTCCACCGCTGGAACTTTTGGAGAACTTTTCAGTTTACCTTGGTAAAATGAAGTTTGCGCGTTTTTCCACCAACAACAATTACCGGGGTAATTAAATTCCCCAGGGGGCACCCGAGTGCTATCTATGCAGCAGGGTCTTTCTGAGCCAGGCAGCAACTTTGAGGGGGCGGACTGCAATGACCAAGGCTGATTGGTTGGACAAATTTGAGGGTGTGGTTTTACAACAGCTGGGCTCATCAAACTAATTTGAATTAATTACCAAGAACTCAAAGACGCTGTGGAAACACAATTATAAATTCCCTGCAGAACTTTTACAACCAAGAACTCCCTTTACCCAGAACTCAAAGATCCTGGGCTTGTTGTTGGAAAAGCAGCTAATGACCATATCCTGGCCTGTTGAACAGGCATTGGCCTGTTTTATTGGTACTTGGGACCACGGCTTGTTGAGTGGAAGAAGGTTAATTTGGCTATAGGTCGGGCTTGACAATTTGAATTAGCAGGGTATGTACAAAAAAAAGAGAAAAGCAGAAGAGGGTGTGTAGTGTAGTGAAGTGTAATATGAAAGAGCTAGAAATGAAATTAAATGTAAACAAGACAGAGTAGACAAAAATAAATAGTAACAATAGAAGTGCAGGATGTGAAAGCAGGAAGTGAAATGAAATGTAGAATGATGTAATGAAGTAAAGTGAAATGTAAACTACAAAACATGGTAGACTCTCACCCCGGGTTTACACCGGTTGCGTGTGCGGTGCGGCTGCGGTGCGGTGCGTCTTGACGCATCAATTTTTTGGCCAATCCACACCGGCTCAGCACAGTTGCGGTCCGGCAGCTCCGTCGCCGACCACTTCCCGCCGTGTCTCGCGTGACCGTGGCATTAAAAACAACGACAAACACACAGAAAGTCTGTGCTCAACAGAGAAGCAGAAAGAGAGGTGGACTTTTATCATTTTGTGGCTTTCCACCTCCAATATAAACCTCTCCTCGTCCATGTTCGCTGGTGTCTAAACCGTGAATGAGCACCTCGCACGTTAACTCCAGGCCCGTCTACGCCCACATCACGTTTTGCTAGCATGCTTGCGAAATAGGAGCTGGCGAGTGTTTTATCTTGAAAGGTAACCGGAAATTTATTTTGAAACTGCGTCGGTCTTCTTGTCCCACTCGATGTGTTTTGTGCTAGCTTGCCATTTGCCGGAGGCCTACCGCTGCGGCGTCCGGCAAAAATAGAAAATAGGTCTATCCTTGCGGAAGGCCTGCGGCACGCCGCAGCTGAGACGCAGTCGACACGCAACGCACACGCAAGCGATGTAAACTGCACCATTCGAATGAATGGAATCTAATTGCTTGCGTCGCCGGAATGCACCGCAACCGCATCGCAACCGCATCCGGTGTAAACCCGGGGTCTCACTGCTCTCAGTGTTTGTTTTTTTCCCCTCTCCTCCCAGTCATGTGAGTGGGCGTTTCCTCCTGGGGTACATTGCCTAATCAGCAATTAGTGGACTTGAAAAAGGCTCCTGGCGCAGCAGTCCAATGTCGGATTATTCCGTTCTCACTGCTACTAGCGACAAGAATTCTCTGCAACCTTTTGATTCATAGCCACGTTTATAGTCATAGTCTTATTTCTGCTTTTGTGTTCACGTGTATGTCCACGGCGCTTTTGGTTATAATTGATTGGTGGCATATTTGCCTTGTTCCATTTAGTATTTATTACCTTGCATACTTTTTGCAAGTGTTTTCTGTTACTCCTTTGTATCTTACCTTTTGCAAGTATTTTTTGGGTTCGTGTTTTCCTCCAGCGTTTGTGCTCGCAATTTTTGTTACTTTTCCTGGATGTTTGTCAGCACTTTCTGTTAAGGTTTTCTTCAAGTTTTTCTGTAAATAAACATCTAAATTGTATTTTCCTTTCTGGGCCTGCATTTTTTTGGGATTCTCTTTTCTATCGACTGAGGCCGACCTGACAGAATAATCCGACCATCGTGAATCCCGTAGACCCAGTAAGGTTGAGATGTGCTTTGGACAGCCAAGGGAGACGGGTCAGGCAAAATGAAGCCTCCTTGGCGGAGCTTAAGAATGTAGTAGGCATGCTAGCTGGCCAGTTAAAAGAATTGTGTTCCCGGTGTGAGCACCTCGCCCCTGTCAAGACTACTTTTGGGGCGTCTTCGCCCTTGGTCTTGGTCTTCGAAGCAAACATGGTTAGGCTGCATTTAGCTATTATGCTGCACACAGATGGAATAGGCTACCAACAGAAGTGAAGTCAACCCCGAGTGTAAATGCTTTCAAATCCAGGTTAAAAACTTTGCTTTTTTCTTATACCTTTGATTAGGGACTTTTAAACAGCTTTAATTAAGTGTTTTTTATTATTATTATTTTTATTTTTTATTTTTATCATTATCATTTTAAACTTTCTTATGTTAAATTTTTTAAAGTTTGTTGAATAATGTTTTAAGATTGTTAGTTTGTAACCTATTTTTATTTATTTTTCTTCCTCTGAATGTTAACTACTGTTTTTTGATGCTTATGTGTTGTCTTTCCTCGTGTAAAGCACATTGAGTTGCCTTGTGTATGAAATGTGCTATACAAATAAACTTGCCTTGCCTGCCTTGCCTTGCCTTGGTCACTGTTAAGCCCAATTCACTCTGACTGCGGTGTGTTCTCCGTAAGGATAAAAAGAAATCGTTGAAAGTAAATAGCTCTAATAGCCTTGGAGCGCTTATGCTTTACTTTCTCCCAATTTACAAATAAGTGTAATAATAATACTCGTGTCTCAGGTAGTCGTACGCAATGGCGAGCCACATGAGAATTGACACTATCATCTTTTAGCTTTTAATATCTTGAATTAAATTATTACTTTCTAATTTACACCGTGTAGTGACTAACCTTGGGTCCTGTAGTCGCCGTGGATGGAGGTGGGAGATGTTTTTGACACGCTTGACTTATCCAATAATTGTCCACAAAAAATAGCTTCGATGATTTAAACCAAAACAAAGGTAGCATGAATTATCCTGCTAACTTTGTGCACCAACACAACTCATCAATAAAATGAAGGAAGACACAATACACTTGATGACGAAAAGTTGACAAATACTAGAATGGAAAATCTATACCCAAACACAAAAAAATTACAAATATTTGATTATACGGAACATAAGACATCTGATCCAGAAAATGGCATTGACCCAGATAAATTTTTATGTAGTAACAACTATGACCTTGCCTGCGAGTACCACACTAATGAGCAATTCAATGTAAATGTAAGTAAGGATTTTCGTGCATTCTCAATCATACATTTTAATAGTAGAAGTCTATATAAAAACTTTACAGAAATTAAAAAATGCTTGAGTAAAATAAATAAATTCCAAATTATAGCCATATCAGAGACATGGCTTGATAATGAGAAAATAAGCGATATAGAAATGGAAGGATATGAATTGTTTACAATGAATAGGGAAAACAGAAGGGGAGGAGGAGTTGCAATATATGTTGATAAGGTTTTCAAATGTAGTAAAATTGAACATCTAACTACTACTGTGGATAATGTAATGGAATGTGTAACTATTGAAGTTCACATAAAAAATATATCAAACGTAATTATAAGTTGTATATATAGGACACCAGGATCATGTCTTGATACATTTAACGATAAGTTAACAGATATCCTTAGTTATACAAATGATAAAAAATTGCGAATATTGTGTGGTGATTTTAACATTGATTTATTAAATCCTAATGGACATCAGAAAACAACTGATTTTATAAATATGATGTATAGTAATAGTTTATTTCCTGTTATTATAAAACCTAGTAGAATAACAATCGATACAGCTACACTAATTGATAATATATTCACAAATAAAATTGACCTTAAAATAGAAAGTGGACTCCTTATTAATGATATAAGTGATCACCTCCCGATTTTTGCAATTTTTTATGATTATTTTGATAAAAAAATGAAGCCGATTACTTACACATTTGAAACTAGAGCAAGAACAACACGCTCCATGGCTGCCTTTAAGTTGGATTTAGAGAAACACAACTGGTCTGAGGTTTATTCAAATAACGATCCTGATATTGCATATAGTGAATTTCAGTCAACCATTATTTCTCTATATAATAAACATTGTCCATCAATTAAGATTACAAGAAAGTATAAAGGTCCAAATAAGACATGGATGACGAAGGGGATACAGAATGCATGTAAAAAGAAAAATAATTTATATAAAAGATTTATTAAATTGAGAACTGTGGAAGCTGAAACAAAGTACAAGATCTATAAAAATAAATTAGCAAATATTATTCGAATAAGAAAGAAAGATTATTACTATGAATTATTAGAACAGAATAAAAGCAATACACAAGAAATATGGAAAACACTAAATCATGTAATTAAAAAAAGTTCTAAAAAAACAAATTTTCCACAATATTTTATAAAAGATAACGATATGGTAATTGATGAAATTTCTGACATAGCTAATAATTTTAATGAATATTTAGTTAACGTGGGCAGCAACTTGGCAAACAAAATCCCAGAGCCAAGAAACAAACGTGAAATAGATAAGAACATTGTAAATAATTCATCCACAATGTTTCTTAATGATGTCAATGATATAGAAGTATTAAATGTTGTGAAAACATTAAAAAATAAAGTCTACTGACTGTCTTAATATTGATATGACATTAGTAAAAAGTATTATAGAATATATTGTACAACCTTTTACATATATTTGTAATTTATCATTTAAAACTGGTATATTTCCATCAAAAATGAAGATAGCCAAAGTCATTCCTGTTCATAAAAGTGGAGAAAGACACACGTTTAATAACTACAGACCAATATCATTGTTGCCACAGTTCTCAAAAATTCTAGAAAAATTATTTTCATATAGATTGGATAATTTTATTGAGAAACATAAGCTCTTAAGTGAAACCCAATATGGGTTTAGAGAAAAACGGACCACCTCAATGGCAGTCATGGAGCTTGTAGAAGCAATATCTACCGAAATAGATAATAAAAAATTTACTGTTGGGATTTTTATGGATTTAAAAAAAGCTTTTGATACTATAGATCATTCTATATTAATGAATAAATTAAAGAAATATGGAATAAGAGGTTTAGCTTATAAGTGGATGAAAAGTTATTTGGAAAATAGATATCAGTATGTGCAGTTTAATAATGTACAATCAGAACACATGAAGATCACTCATGGAGTTCCCCAAGGGTCTGTGCTCGGCCCTAAATTATTTATACTGTATATAAATGATATTTGCTGTGTCTCAAAAACATTGAAAAGTGTCTTATTTGCTGATGATACAACTTTCTATTGTTCAGGAGAAAACCTGAAGCAGCTTCTGACTACTGTGGAGTATGAATTGAATATATTAAAAAAATGGTTTGATGTAAATAAATTATCATTGAATTTAAATAAAACCAAGTTCATAGTTTTTGGCACGAGACAAATCACTCATCAAGTCAAAATTATGGTGAATTCAATTGAAATAGAAAGGGTGAATGAAAATAAATTCCTTGGAGTTATTATCGATGATAAATTATGTTGGAAGCCACACATAGAAACTGTTAAAAGGAAAATGTCAAAAATCATAGGGATACTCTATAAAAGTAAGGATGTTTTAAACATGAAATCATTATATATATATTATATAGTTCATTATTATTACCATATTTGACCTATTGTGTGGAATTATGGGGAATGGCATATAAAACAAATACTAACACCGTTTTCAAATTGCAAAAGAAAGCTATAAGAATTATTAATGGATCAAAGTATACAGAGCCAACACATCCACTATTTATTAAATTAAATGCAATGAAATTTTATGACTTGGTGGATTTTAAAATAGCACAAATAATGTATAAAGTTTATAACAATTTACTCTGCCACAGTACTCAGAAGTTATTTGAAATTAGACACAGTCCTTATGATATAAGGGGTACAAGGGTGTACAAAAAACCCAAAACAAGAACAAATATTAAGCAAAGGTGTGTATCTGTAAAAGGTGTTGATCTGTGGAATCATTTGGAAATTGCTCTGAAAAATTGTGACTCAATGCTGGAGTTTAAAAAAATGTTTAAAAGTAAAGTTAAAAAATATTATCTATGTCAGACCAGTTTATGAAAAATGTACATCTGAGTATGTGTAAATGATCTAGATAGGTATTATGGTATATGTTTAGTAAATTTATGTATATATGTTTTTGGTAAATGTGAATATGTTCAGTGCACTTGTGTGTATATATATATATATATATATATATATATATAACTTGGGTTATATATATCATTTATTATTTTATTATTTTTTAATAATTAGTAAATTAAAATTGTATTAATAATGAAATAAGTTTAAATATATTTAGTAAAAGGGGTAGGACTAGATAAGTTTTTAACTTCTTCCTACTCCCTTTTGAACATGTAAGTTATGAACTCATTCACTGCCTTTGACAAGTATACTTGTCAATTGTATTTTTTAGAGCGGTGCTAAATGGGGGCGAATCTGAGCATGCTCCACTGTAAATATCAAACTTGGAAACAACTTTACTGATGCCCAACCACTGGTAGATGACATCATTGCCCCATTTTATAGGAAATAAACACAGTTTCAGAGTCCATGGGAGAAATGGCTGTATTTTGGCAAACCTACATTTTTCTGCTGTCAATTATAAAAGAACGGGACGGGACAAAAAGTAGGGAGTCTATTCTGTTATTTGGTAGATTCGGTTTATATATAATTATTGAATGTAATATCACGTGAGTATTGGAAATGTAAAAATTTTCTATAATGACTGGCAGTGAATGAGTTAATTGAATGATTATGTTATTGGGATTTTCTTCTCTTTTGATTGTTGTTGTTTTTTGTTTTATCTCTGCTGTTCATCTGTTTATATGTTCAAAAAATAAATAAAGAAAGAACTCCACAACTGAAATTCTAGCCTT
Organism: Festucalex cinctus; assembly: GCF_051991245.1. Taxonomy (NCBI): domain Eukaryota; kingdom Metazoa; phylum Chordata; class Actinopteri; order Syngnathiformes; family Syngnathidae; genus Festucalex; species Festucalex cinctus. The sequence goes on along the minus strand of NC_135427.1, from coordinate 20,608,901 downwards.
AAAGTCAATGTAGAAATGCATGTTTGTGAGTGCTTGCGAGTGGTAAAAACCACATGACCTTCCACTCCCCATCTCCCAATAACCTACACCTGTGCTTAAAAAAATAGGGAGGAAGGGTGGAAAGGTTCAGGTAGTGCCTACACTGCCACCTGTGGTCATCTACTGCGAAAAGCAAAAATAACATATGGCTCCTACACACGGGCCCCTAATTGTGATTTATAGAACAATTACAAACAAAAAAGGAGTCACAATATATATATTTTTCTTTTTCTTTCCTGTTCCTTTTTTTTCCTTTTTTTTTAAATTTGCATGTTCTTCACAATGCGTTTTGAAGCAAGAAGATCTTGGATATGGATCGTTCCATAAGTCCTGTCTTTGTTTTTAACTGTACTGCACCTACATGTCCTTTTGATTTGATTTGATTTATTTGTTCATTTTTCCTTTCGGACAGCATTGTGACAATCAGACATTTCCTCATACAATTATAACATATAATAACCGAAAAGAAAAAGGGCTGGCAGGAAGAAGCATAAAGCTTATAAATTCCCGCCCCCATACTATACTAGGACGCATAAAATCAAGCAGTAGTAGTTAGAAATCAGCAGAGATGATAAAATTTCACTAGTTCATCAAGTCCATGAAGTTAGTTATCCAGTTGATTACATTCGGAGACTATTGATTCAGGCAAATGGATTATTGAGAGTTCAATCAGTTCATCTTCACCAGTGATTTGATCGCGTGTAGTTCATGACAGAAGATTCGTTCCAATAGTTTGTTGATCACTTGTTGATTAATACCATGTGGATTATCACAGTCCAGCAGCTTTAGATAACTGGGCATAGTGAAAACCATGTGTCCGACACCTCCTTCACTCAGATCCGTCTTCATCACGATTTTGGTTCATCGTAATCTCGACTTTTTTCTCCAGTCCAAGCAACCTTGTGGCCATGTCTCTCCTCATTCTGTTCATGGCAAGGTTGAGTGCTGCAAGGTCCTTTTTCACCAGAGAAGTGTCATCACAGGCCTTAGTTCGGCCGGCTTGCACGCCAGTGATGGCTCTCAGGGTGGCCGCAGCCATTTCCTCTTCATTCTTCTGGCGATCAGACATTTTTCGTAGCGTACGAAACAGCCAGTAGAATCCAATCCCAAGCAGCATCAGCATAACCACCAGCACAGCAAGCAGGTACAAATCTTCCACGTCCTCCAAATCCAGACTGGTCAGGCACAATGGTCTCCACTTAGCCCAGGAATCTTCAGCATATCCAGACATGTGAGTTCCACTTGGACATGAACGCTGAGTAGGTCCAGGTCTCATCGTAGAAAAGATTTTGCCAAACGCACTTAGAGACCAGCTAATTAGATCCATACTGGCTTGTCGAAAGTTTTTGGAGCAGAGTGTCCTTTTCTCAGCACTCAGCACAGATGCTGTTTTCAAATGATTCAAGATTAAATGTCCTTGCACTTCAACAACATAGTCAGACGTGTTTACATTTCTGTGTTGAAGCTCCCTCCTTGTTGATAACACAAGAGTTATTGCTCTCCCACATACAAGTTAAACAAAAGACAGGTTAAACATTTTCTTCACTATAACTAGTTAATACAAATTCTTTATATTTTTTCTTAAATCCAGCTAGTGTCAGTGTTCCAGTTAGTCCCCAATCTAGTGAATTCCATAATTTTACACCAGTACAGGAGATCGAAAATGACTTCAGTGTAGTTCTAACACATCTAATGTACAAACACAAGTTTCTCTCTCAAATCATATTTCGATTCCTTGGCCTGGAAGCATATTTGCAAGTTGTAAGGGAGACAGTGTCTGGCCGCCTTATACATTATCTGAATAGTTCTGTAGTTTATTAAATTATATAATTTCAATAGTTTAGCTTCAATAAACAATTTTTGTGTGTGTGCATTATATGGAGCACTATGGATAATTCTTACTGCTCTTTTCTGTAATACCATCAACGGCTGCAATCGACTTTTGTAAGTGTTTCCCCAAATTTCAACACAATAAGTCAAATAAGGCAGGATCAATGCATTATAGATTATTTGGAGTGCCTTTTGACTCAATATTTTTTGGGTTCTGTAGAGGATGATTATACTTCTTGCCAGTTTTTTATTTAACTGTGTTATCTGAGGAATCCATGTAAGCATCTCGTCAATAGTTATTCCCAACACATTGTGTTGGCTTACCCGTTCAATATTTACATTAGAAATTTGTATGCTGATATTTTCTTTAGTTCCTTTTTTACCAAATAACATAAACTTAGTCTTGTTAAGATTAATAGACAATTTATTGGCATTAAGCCATTGTTGTAGTTTATATAATTCCTCATTTATTATTTGCACTAGCTTCTGTATATCCTCACCTGTACAGAAAATGTTTGTATCATCAGCGAGGAGTACCATCTTTAACACAGTAGAGACTTTACATATATTGTTTATATACAGTATAAACAATTTAGGGCCCAAAACCGAGCCCTGAGGTACACCACATAAAACTTCCATTCTATTAGAAGTACTCCCTCCAAATGTCACATACTGATATCTTTTAGTTAGATAGCTTCGTAATCAATCTAATACAGTGCCCCTAATCCCCATTCTCTCTAATTTATTCAATAATATTTTGTGATTTACAGTGTCAAACGCTTTTTTTAGATCAAGAAATATTCCAATAGTATAGAATTTTCGGTCAATAGCATCTGTGATTATTTCCATGGATTCAGTCAGGGCTTGGGCCGTAGAATGTTCTTTTCTAAAACCATATTGGCTATCATCTAACAATTTATGTTTGGTTATAAATTTATCAAGTCTATTATTGAAAAGTTTTTCTAATATTTTTGACAACTGTGGCAAAATTGAGATAGGTCTATAGTTACCATAATCATGAACATCACCAGTTTTGTATATAGGAATGATTTTTGCTATTTTCATTTCATCTGGGAATATCCCAGTCTGAAATGATAAATTACATATATATGTTAGTGGATATAGAATTTCATTTATTATACTCTTAATTAACTTCATATCAAAACCGTTTGAGTCACAGGAGTTTTTTGCTGTGCATTTGGCAACCAAGTGTCTTATCTCGGTGTCCATGACTGGCTCCAAAAACATGGAGTGTAGGTTTCCTGTATAACTGTTCTCATAGTGAGAGGAGGATTCTGGAATTTTCTTGGCGAGATCAGCTCCTACAGTTACGAAAAACTCATTAAAATTGTTTGCAATAATTTCTGTATTCACTGCTTTTTTATTATTGACATTAAAATATTCAGGATAAGATAGTTTATCCTTTTTATTCTTTCTTATAACTTCATTCATAATATCCCATAATTTACAAGTAAAGTTTTTGTTTTCATCTAATAATTTAGTATAATGCTGTTTTTTACAGTCCCTTAAAATAGAATTTAGCTTATTTCTATATCTTTTATATCTGTCCTCTGCCTGTTTAGTTCTTTGGTTAATAAATATCTTGTATAAGTTATTCTTTTTTCTGCAAGCCTTTATTAATGACTTACTCATCCATGGTTTAGATTGTAAATGTTGTTTCAAATAAACCTTCTTTACTGGACAGTGTTTATCATACAATTGTTGAAGTTTGTTTATAAAGTAGCTATAAGCCATATTCACATTTATTGCATCATAAACACAACTCCAGTTTTGAGTCAACAGTTCATTTCTTAATGCAATAATATTCTCCTCTGTCCTAAATCTTTTATATATAGCTTGTACTTGTCTAGTACCATTTTGATACCATGAATAATTAGCAAATATTGGAAGATGATCCGTTATATCATTAATCAGTATACCACTATTGATTTCATTTAACGAAATATTTGTATAGATATTATCTATTAGAGTAGCATCGGGGTAAGTTTTTGTTATTCTTTCCGTAATCCATGAACCACGAGGAGAGGTTCGATCCATGACAACGACAATGTCATCAATGATGAAACTCCTCCGAGGCTTCGTCCACTTTTGCCGTTCCTGCAATAGTACTAAGTATTCCTTCGTCCACCTTTTCCAGAATAGATCCGATAGGTACTAGACTTGCCGCCATCGTCTTCTGATGTACACATTATTTTTTTGAAAAAGTCCAGGAGCAAGAGTGGGTTTCCCTTTGAGCAAAAGTATATGGTTTGGAGTGAGAGCTTCTAAGTCCTTGACATCATCAGAGACTTTAGTTAGTGGGTGGTCATTGAGGATAGCCTCAACTTCACACATGATGGTATGCAGACTTTCATCATTCAAAGATTGTTGTCGCACAACAGAAAACAAGACCTTTTTGACCATTCTGATGAGTCGCTCCCACACACCACCATGATGTGATGCTGCAGGGATGTTGAAAATCCAATCGATGCCCTTTTGCCGGAAGACACCTTGAATTTGGTTGTGATCTATAGCAGCTAAAGCTTCTCTTAGCTCTCTTTCGGCCCAATAAAGTTTGTACCATTGTCAGACCTTAAACTGCTCACCTGCCCTCTGCGACACACAAATCGTCTTATGGCATTAATACAGGAATCAGTGTCCAGAGAATATGCAATTTCCAGATGTATAGCTCTGCTTGCCATGCAGGTAAATATTACTCCATAACGTTTGACCATAGCACGTCCTCTTCTGACCTCAATGGGCCCGAAGTAGTCCACACCTACATTTGTGAAAGGAGGCAAATCCGGGATAATTATTTCCTTTGGCATATCGGCCATTTTCTGCCCACTTGACTGCCCCCGATGCCTTCGACAAATCACACATTTAGATATTATTCTTCGACAGGCAGAGTTGGCATTTGTGATCAAATATTTCCGACGCAAGGTGGAAAGCATGTGATTTCTGCCAGCATGTCCAAGTTGTTGATGAACATGACGCAGAATGAGATCGGATACATGATGACATTTAGAGAGTATTACAGGATGTTTCATTTCTTCGGGCATTGCAGATCTCCTGAGTCTTCCACCAAGTCTTAACAGATCATCCTGCAACACTGGATCCAACCTGTAGATGTTGCTGGTTTTCTTCACACCCGATGATCCACTTTCCAAAGACCTGATTTCTGTCATGAAGTTTGCCCGCTGGCTGAAGCGAATAATGGCAGTTTCTGCTCTGGACAAGTCACTTACAGAGAGTGATTTACTATCAAGGGCATTCCTGGCCTTTTTTCATCTTTACGTCGACTGCTTGCTATGATGAACCAGCAAGAGATGAAACCACCTCCTTCCTTTGTCTGCTGAGCTCCAATAGAACATGTTTGAGTCTAAGGAAGCAAGCAACTGAAGTCTTTAGCTTCGTCCATTCGGAAAAGTGATGAATTAGTTTTGTGGTTGCATTTCCAGAAGAAGAGACGACAATATTTGCCCTAACGTCCTTTTTCACCTCTGGATCCTCTAAGGAAATGGGTTGTGAGGCAAAAGGTTGTGGCCAATCTGCTTCTGGCCTCTGAAGAAAATCGGGACCCACAAGCCACCATTTACACATCAAGAAGTTTTCCACAGACAAACCTCTCGATGCATCATCAGCAGGATTGCTCTTTGAACTGACATACCTCCACTGCACAACATCTGTTGCTTCCCTGATAACAGCCACTCTGTTTGCCACAAAGGTGTAAAATCTCTTGGTCTCATTATTGATATACTTCAGCACAGTCTGACTGTCTGTCCAGAAGCAGGACTCCTCCAGTGTTATTGATAGTTCTTTCCTGAGCATCTTGTCAACTTTAACTGCGAGTACCGCAGCAGTCAGTTCAAGGCGAGGAATCGTAGTTTGCTTTAACGGTGCAACTCTGGCTTTGTCCAGCATGAATGCAAGATGTATTGCCTTATTTCGATTTTCCAATCTCAGGTAGGACACAGTCCCATAACTATGGTCACTTGCATCAGAAAAGTGATGCAGCAGTGATGCAGGAGTAGACTTGCCGTAGTTGATCGCGAGATGCGGTGACTATCGCGTGACCGGTAACGAGACTGGGAAAATCTAACATGGCGGCGACCTGCTGCTAAAATAGAATTAGCTTATTTCTAATTAAACCCGAATTTAACGACTTGATAAATTCGATTTTTTTCTTTTCTAAGAAAGATCGGAAATATTATCCAGTGTGGACGACCTCGAACGTTTTATTGACGATCATTTTTATAGCTGCGCGATGGATGATCTGGCGGCTAGTCGGGATAATCCTTCGAAAAAAAGGAAAAATGATTCATCAACAGATACGGATGATTTAGCAACCACCGACGTATCTGTGAGTATGCTGGATTCCATAAATAAAAAACTTGACGTCCTCTGTCTTATCCGCGAGGACGTCAAAGAATTAAAGGCAAGTTTGGAATTCGTTAGCCAACAGGTAAGCGATCTCCAACGCGATAACTCCGAGCTACGCTCCTCTCTCGTCGCTGTTACAGCCGAGTTGGAGACGATTAAGAAGGAAAATAAAATGCTAAAGGAAACGGTCTTAGATGTTCAATCCCGTAGTATGCGGGAAAATCTAATATTCTCAGGTATATCCGAAAATTCCCCGGATTATCCAGAGAGCGAGATAAAAAAATTTATGACAACATCGCTAAAGATCCCACAGGAGACGGTAAATAATATCTCTTTTCACCGTGTACACCGGCTCGGAGCTCGTAAGGGCAATAAGCCCCGTCCTATTATTGCTAAGTTCGAACATTTTAAACATAAAGAATTGGTAAAAAGTAAAGGACGGGAGCTCAAAGGGACATCTTTCGGGATGAATGATCAATTCCCAAGAGAGATAAACGAGCGGCGAAAAGTACTGTTTCCTATAATGAAACAAAACAGACAGGAGGGTAAACGGACCTCGATGGTCGTTGATAAATTATATATCGACGGCCAGCTATTCCGGAACCCAACCTCGACCCCTTGGCTGTTCTAACTGATAATTAGTAGAGCCGAGAATTGTGTGATTATTTGACGTATGTATATGTATATGTATGTGTATGTATATGTGTATATATGTATATATATATGTATATGTATATGTATGTATAGGTATATGTATGGATAATGGGTTACGAAATAGAATATGAACTTATATTATGCATAGGCTATATAGTAATAATAATAATAATAATAATAATAATAATAATAATAATATAAAATATATTCTTAAAAAATATAATAATAATAATAATAATAATAATCTCGCTTAGGTCACTATTTACTGGTATATTGTTATGTTGAATCCCCCACAGATTTCCTTCACACTCACTTCCCCCCACGTTTCTTCACTATTATACTTATCTACTTGTTATCTCTCTCTTTATGTAAATTATATAAATTGCCTAATTACTCTTTTGCTATCCTACAATATGTTAATATTAATAAGTAGCTTATATAGATGTATTCATAAGACTGAGTCTATATTGCTTGTATGCAGAAATTAGTTCTGGTCTCTTGGAATGTGTGTGGCGCTCGCTCCCAGGCCAAAAGAATAAAAATTTTAGACCATCTCTCAAAATTTAAGGCAGATATTTGTCTCCTACAAGAAACCCACTTACAAAAATCAGAAGAAAAATTATTTATAGATAAAAATTTTAGTCAAGTTTACTCTGCCTCCTATAATAGTAGACAAAGAGGTGTCTCTATACTTATACATAAGAATTTATTTTTTACTCTAAATAATATAGTAACAGATTTAGAGGGCCGTTATATTATTATCCAGGTAACTATATTTAATAAAGTATATACAATTGGTAATTTATATGCCCCAAATAATGATGACCCTGATTTTTTCCATGAATTTTTCTCTCGGTTACTCGATTTAGCAACAAATTCTACTATTATTATTGGAGGTGATTTTAACACGGTCTTAAACCCGTTAATAGATCGTTCTAATAATACGATATATACAAGGCGATTACGATCCGCTAAAGTAATAGATGAATATATGGAGGATTTTGGCCTCAGCGATGGCTGGAGACTTCAAAACCCAACTAAGAAGGAATTTACTTTCTTCTCTGCTGTGCACCGATCATTCTCAAGAATTGATTTTTTCCTTACAAATAATTCTATTGTTGATAAAACTGCTATAAAAATACATTCTATAATTATAAGTGATCATGCACCAATCTCCCTCACTCTACAAATTGACTCTACCCTGAAACCTCCCCCGATATGGCGTTTTAACATTTCATTACTGAAAGACGTAGAGTTTGATAAAATTATTAGAAGGGAGTGGGCAGATTTTTTGGAAATAAATGACTCTCCAAATATATCTCCATCTCTTCTCTGGGAAGCAGGGAAAGCGGTAATTAGAGGGAAAATTATATCATATTCAACTTATAAAAAGAAACAGGATCAAAAATTAGAAAAATACCTGGAAGATAAAATTAAACAACTAACGGATGAATATGCATTAAACCCAAATAATCAAATATGGATAGAACTACAGAATATAAAAATACAGTTAGATAACATGTTATCTAAAAAGACAGAGTTTACAATACAACAGTTGAGATATAATAATTTTGAACATAATAATAAATCAGGTAAATTCCTGGCAAATCAACTTCAACGGAATCGGGAAAAATCTCTTATAACGGCTATTAAAGATATAAATGGTGAATGCACACAATCACCAGAAGGAATTAACCATATTTTTTATAACTATTATCGAAATCTATACACAGAAATTAATAGACCTAACCCTGAATATATTGAGGCATTCCTAAACAGCTTAAATATACCTCAGTTATCCATTGAACATAAAGATATTCTCGATACCCCGCTTACTATAGATGAGTTGTTTCGTGCTTTAGACAGTATGCCTAATGGCAGAGTACCTGGTCCAGACGGCTTTCCGGCTATATTTTTTAAACATTTCTGGTTAATGTTTGCTCCATTATTTCTAAGGGTAGTAACTGAAATTAAAAGTAAAGGTGATATACGTCAAGATATGAATATAGCAGCAATTAAACTTTTATTAAAACCAGAAAAAGACCCTACCCTCCCGTCAAGTTACCGACCGATATCACTAATTAATACCGATATTAAAATTATCGCTAAGGCCTTGGCATCTCGATTAGAGACAGTAATCTCGACAATTATTCATAGTGATCAAACAGGTTTTATTAAAGGTCGTCATTCTACTAATAATATTAGGAGACTCTTTAACTTGATTAGTATGTCACAGCGGTATGATAAAAAGGCAGTTGTTATTTCGCTGGATGCAGAAAAAGCATTCGATAAAGTTAACTGGTCTTTCCTCTTTGCTGTCTTAAATAAATTCGGCTTCGGGGAGTCATTCATTCAATGGGTCTCAATATTATATGATTCGCCTAAAGCTACAGTTACTACTAATGGGATTACGTCACAGAGTTTTACTCTACAAAGGGGAACAAGACAAGGGTGCCCAATGTCTCCTTTATTATTTGCTATATTTATTGAGCCGCTTGCATTAGCTATACGTCAGGATAGACGGATCCAAGGAATCCACTCCGGGACAACAGAACATAAAATTAATCTATATGCCGATGATATATTACTCTATTTAGAAGAACCTGCTATCTCGCTAGGGGAAGCATTTAAATTAATAACTAAATTCTCTCACTTATCAGATTACTCTATCAACTGGACAAAATCAACATTATTACCTATTACAGAAAATTCATGGAATCCTACAAGTCAGGATCCACACTACTCCTTTCCTACAGGTAATTTAGAATACTTAGGTGTTAAAATTTCACCTAAGTTAACTGAATCAACTTCTTTAAATTTTTCACCATTATTGGATAGTATCCGTAGTGACCTGGAGCGCTGGAATAATCTTCCGATCTTTTTAATAGGACGGATAGCTACTATAAAAATGAAAGTTTTACCAAAGATTAATTATTTATTTTCAATGATTCCATTTAAACCTACGTCTAACTGGTTCCAATCGCTGGACTCTGCTATCATAAAATTCTATTGGAATAAAAAAAAAGCCAAAATTAGTCTATCTACTCTTCAGGAAAGTAAATCTAAAGGAGGTTTAGAGGCACCAAACTTTATGTACTATTATTTAGCTAATCAACTACAATATCTTGTGCTATGGACACAACCCAACAGAGATACTAACTGTTGGTTGGAATTGGAGCAGAAGGATTGTAATAATCTTAGACTGTCAGATTTACTCTTTATCACAAAATCAATAAGACGACATAATTGTTTTAAAAACCCAATGATAGCCGCCACCCTGACTGCCTGGTGGAAGGCATTAGAAATTACAAACTCCCAACTGGCGCCCTGTGGGCTCTCTCCCATTTGGCATAACCCCGACTTTCAACTTAATAATCAGTCGTTCCATTTAAGCCTATGGGAGCAGAAAGGAATTACACACCTTCATCATCTTTTCTCAGATAATAAGTTTATATCGTATACAAACTTGGTCCAGAAATATGAAATAAAAAAGGGAAATTTTTTACATTATCTGCAAGTTAAAAATATGGTTAAGAAACAAATCCCAACACTTCAGGATACGCTCCAACTGCCTGTCTTAGCTAATGATATTATAAAGCTTTCTCCAACAACAATAAAGAAAATATCAAAAATATATGTTATTTTTATACACAAATAAAACGTATTTACCGACTTTAAAATGGGAAAAAGACTTGTCTATAGTTCCGGAACCAGACTTTTGGACCCAAATCTGTGAAAATGTATTTAAAATGACCAAACAGACAAATTTGCAACTTATCCAATATAAGATACTTCATAGAACATATATTACACAATATATGATGAAAAAAATGGGACTCTCTGACTCCGACATTTGTCTCCAGTGCTCACAAAACACTGCCGATACTTATCTTCATGCTTTATGGTCATGTACTCCAGTGCTGCATTTCTGGACTAAAATCTTGGAAAAGCTCGCTGATATATTAAACTGTAGGCTTCCTTTATCTCCAAGATTGTGTTTACTAGGTGACTTAACAATAACTGAGCTACCATGTAAACAATCTCAATCTATATTTATAGCCCTTACTATTGCTAAAAAAAATAATCCTTGTCAATTGGAAAAATAAACAATCTCTAAATATCGACCACTGGTTAAACTTACTAATAAATTATATCTCAATGGAAAAAATCTCTGCCTTAAATAAAAATCAAGTATCAAGATTTAAACAAATATGGTCTATGTACATAGAATATTTTAATCTCAATCTGGCAACTTAATCCTGCCAAGATTCTGCCTGTTAACGAGAGCCACCACATCGTTACAACTTCTGTTTTCGCTGCTTCTGTATTTGGTATTTTGTATCTGATTGTTTTTATTTTTATATAGTCAGGAACCGAGTTGCTGCTAGTGGGCTCGAGCATACCACACTATACGACACTATACTCATTAACTCCTTAAGATTTATTTCTAGTGGGCACTAAGCATCAACACTTGGTGTTACTGCATGCTAATTAGTCAATTTTCTTGACGCCGTCCCCTGTGGTCGGGCGGGGATGGTTCTACCCCCCCCCGTTGTCTGCTTGGCGGCGGTTGCGTCCTGGCCGCTCCCTGGGCCCCCTGTGGGGTGCGGTGTTGGGGAGCTCCCCCTGGTGCCCGGGGCGGTGCCGTCCCGGCGCGGTCCGCTGCTCCGTGCCCGGCGGCGCGGTTCGGGGTGGGTGGGCCTCCGGTGTGCCCCGTGGTTCCCTCTCCCCTCCCCCTTCCTCCCCCCCGTCGCCTCTCCCTCCTCGCCTCCTCCCGCCCATCCTCCTCTGCCTCCCGGTCCCTTTTCCCTTGTCGCCCCCCCCCCCCCCTCCTGCCCTGCAGCCGCCCTTTCACCTTCTTGTCGTCTTCTCCCTGCTTCCTCCCCCCCCCCCCCTTCCCTGTCTGCCCTGCGGCCCCTCCCCCTCCCTCTCCCTGGGCCTGGGGCTCCCTCCCCGGCCCGGGCTCCGGGGGCCGGGCGGGGGTTTGGGGCCTGCCCCGCTCCGGTAGAACTCCTGGCGCCCCGGGCGGGCTCCGGTGGGCGGTGGGCTGTCCGGTAGCCCTGCTGCGCTGGCTGTCCGCCCATTGTGGTGCCGTGTGGATGAGGTGGGGGTGGGGTGGGGGGTGGGGGGTGCTGGGGGGTGGGCGTGCCACCTACACCCGCCGGGTTGGGTGAGGCCCCGCTGGTCGCTCCTCTTACTCACTTCACTAGTTTTGCACTATACACTTTGTAAATATACACATAGGGCACACATCACATTTCTTGGTGGGGTGGGGAAGGGTGGAAACACCGTCTTCACCCTTCAACTCCCCTCCAATTTTAATGCACTTCACGTCCAAGGGGAGGGGTGAGTTGGGGCAGGGAGCCATCAGAGGGGATGGACTGCAGTGCTTGGCAGCGCTGTGGTCCCCCCCATCTGTGTCCCTGCCCCACCACTTTGTCCCTCCATTCCCTTTTTTAATGCACTACACACATACATATTCATTTTTTGGGGGGGGATACGGGTGTGTCGGAGTAGGGGAAATTTTTTCCCTCTGCTCCGACTCACCTGCTCCCAATTTTAATGCACCACATGCACACACTTGTATATACACTGGGTGGGGCCACATTCACGGTGTAAGGGTAGAGCTCGCCAGTCGGCGAGCTGGCGGACTCAGTAACAGGGCTAGGTGTCACTAGTACTCTGGCGTGACGACCGGGGCCTCTCCCCACCGGGCTCGGTGTTTTGGTGTTCCGCCTTCTCCCCTGGTGCTTCCTCCTCTGCTTCCCCCCTCCCGCCGCTGTGCTACTCTCGCGCGGCTGGAGGTGGGGTGGGCACATCTTCCCTCTCTGCGCTGCTGCCCGGTGCCGGTTTCCGGGGGGGGGGGGACGGGGGTGGGGGGGGGGGGGGGGCTCGTGGGGGGCCGGGTTCGCGGGGGGGGTTGGAGGCCATCGGGGGGGGGGGGGCGGCTTGTTTGGGTGGGGGGTGGCGGTATGGGTGGGTGGGGGGTTGGGGGTTGGGGGTCGGGGTGTGTTCGGGGGTTTGGGGATCGGGGGTGGTGGGGCCTGGGTCGTGGTGGGTGGCGGGTTTGGGTGGGGTGCGGGGGGGTCGTGGGGGGGTGGGGGCTGGGGACCGGTGGGGCGCTGGGGGGGCCCGCTGGGCCTCGTTCCGTGGCCCTGGGCTCGGGGGTGTGGGCCGGGGCTGGGGCGGGGGTGTTCCGGGCGTCTGGGTCGGCTCGCCGACCGGTGTCCGCTCGGGTGGCTTGGGGGTGGCCTTGGTGCTGCCGCGGCCTGGGGATTCCGGGGGGGGGGGGGGGGGGGGTGCTCGCTTTGCTGGACCGCGGTTGACGGCTTCTTTCTTTGGAGGTGGTCCTTATGCATGCCAGATCCGTCGCACCAGCATCTACTGAAACTCAACAAAAGTAGCCTCTCCCTCCCACAGCCCCTTGAATCAGTGGGTGCTGGTGTCTGTGGTTCTCACTTTGCTTGATCTATCCTTCCCTCCTTCCTCTCTTTAGTTTTTCCTCTGGTCTCTTGAGATTTTAATTTATTAGAAGTACGAGGCTTCTGGGGTTGGCATAAGACTCTGGTTTTGTAACCACGTAGGAGGGGTCTTGTTGGTGCTGGACTTCACTTTGATGGATTGGATGTACTGGCTTCTATGGATCTCACTCTGCCTCATCGATCCTTCCCTCCTTCCTCTCTTTAGTTTTTCCTCTGGTCTCTGAGATCTTGCTAAATTTGATGGAATTTAGAGGCTCCCGGGGTTGGCGTAAGAGTTTGATTTTGTAACCATGGGGAAGGCAGGAAGTGTTTGGTCGGTGCTGGATTTCACTTTGATTTACCTTTCTTTTCTCTTTATTTCTTTTTTTTTTTTTTTTTTTTTCTGACCTTTTCTCTGGTCTCCTGACCATTTAAACCTCACGACTCTGGCAAGATTCTGAAGTACCTGGTTAAGGCGAAGGGTAATGGGATATTTATAAGGTTTTAGGTGAATTAATGAGTATAAATTTATATGTATTTGCACGCACACACACACACGCACGCACGCAAACGCACGCAAACGCACGCACGCAAACGCACACACACACGCACACGCACACGCACACGCACACGCACACGCAAAAAAAAAAAAAAAAAAAAAAAAAAAAAAAAAAAAAGAGCAATGATGACAAGACGTTGAATCGGTAAGACTACCGAATGAACAATTCTGAGCTCTTTTAGGAAAAAAAAAAAAAAAAAAAAAAAAAAAAAAAAAAAAAAAAAAAAAAAAAAAAAAGAAAAGTGATGCAGCTGAGCATGTGTGTGTTCTCGGAAGTTCTTTGGTTTGATGCAGTGATCCACCTTACACTTCGCCACATTGTTCAAGTCCCTCAACCATTCTGTCAACTGTTGTGAAAATGTCAGGGGTATAGGATCATCCCAAGACATGTTTTTGCGACACATTTCTTGCAACAGCATCTTTGGCAGCAAGATGAGGGGTGTGTCAACTTCCGCTTACCCGCAGGACTTAAATCGGGAAATATGTCCTGATCGACTCTCCAATTAAAGGGTTAGAAATTCCCCTTTTTCCTCACCAGCTCTAAGGCGTCAGCGTGAGGAGACGGGAATTAAATAAGCCGATATATCAAAGTGGATTCACCTAGGTTTGTTCACTGTCATCTTATCATGAGGCCAATCCGTTTTCATACACCTATCAATCCTGAGTGAGTAACCACACACACAGAGCCCAGGAATGCTAGCATGTACACCTCACTTCATTGGCAGCTCCACTTTTCTAAGTTGTTTGCATTTGTTATTGACCTAGTAATTTAATAATCCTTGTTAGAATCATACGGATTTGTTACATATCAAGCTGGAGTATTTGACTTTATTAATACAGATGGAAGCATTGGTTAGAGGTTATTCAAATGCACTTACCTTCCTCCAAACGTCCGTTACTGTTGTCCGTCTTGGAAAAAAAATAATGAGGTGGACTTAAAATGTCCAAAATAAATAAAATAAAATCAAAAAAATAATGAGGGCTCATCAAACGTCCCAAATAAAATCATAAACAAACATTAAGGTCTTATAGAACGACCAAAGAATAAAAATAAAATCATAAACAAATGTGAAGGTCTTATAGAACGACCAAATTATAAAAATAAAATCATAAGCAAATGAAAAGGTCTTATAGAACGACCTCAAATAAATAAAATAAAATCATAGAAGGTCTTATAAAACGACCGGACTTATTAAAACGTCCAAAAGGAATAAAACCCAAACTAAATAAAATAAAGATTGAAACAAAACAATAAAATGATTGATTCAAAAATTATCTTTTAAACAATTTTATTGACAATAATAAGATAACCGATATGAATCATAAAAATCACATTTAATGATAAAACTTTAAATCAATCAAAATAAAATAAAATAAAATAAAATAAAATAAAACAAAATAAAACAGGAGATTAGGAATAATATAACCTTTTACAATAAGCTTTACAAGATTGATCATTCCTCGGAAAAGCTTAAGACCTGATTGACAATAAGATGTTTTTGGCAAAAATAATTTTGAAGATATGAGAGTGTATTAAATGGCCCCCACCCTAACACGCGATTAGTCATTCATATCTTCCTATTATACATCATTATTGCTAAAAGATTTGTACATTACCAATCATTGAAGAAAGGGTCCAACCACGGCTTAATCCCAGTCCTTCGTAAAAATCCAAAGTCCAGGCAGGCAGTTATATTCCATCTTCGAGAATGCACTCTATACAGACACATCGCAGGGTGAAAAGGGGCCTAGCTCAGAGTTGGTGACGGCCTTTTATACTCTTGGGCCACACCACTGACTCCTTCCGGTGAATGTCTCTCCGCGCACCTTCTCATATCAAAGCGCACTTGCTGGAACTCATTTTCAGTAATCTTCCACCGACGTGCCATGAAGATGAGTCATGATGAGGTCATACATTCCTTACAAATGTGTCATGGATACACAGCGTTGCATGATGAGTCATACATGAAAATATGTCAAGGTCTTCAGCTCTATTCGACAAATGATGAACGTTAAAATCAATAAAATCATATATATATTAATTAAGCAAGCATGAATAACATATATATACCTGACATGTTAAATCCCAAATTCTCTCAGCTTGAACTTAACAGGTTAATTCTAATCTCTGTTGCACATCTTGTATATATCTTTGTTAAATCAAACAATACATACGGACAATCTTTTCAATGCAGTTACAGCAATATTATCAGCGATAAAAGACAGTATCGCTTATAAATGAAAGAAAAGAAAAAGAAAGACAGGAAAACTTCATAGTTGGCTTTCAATGTGTTACAAACATTGATCCAAAAATCAGGTTAACAATTATCGAATATAGATTGTGTTGTGTATTATTATTTAATTCAGGATATCATTTATTTATATTTAATTTGTATCTTATATAGAATGTCCGGGCAATGCTGAGTGGGTGGCTTAGTTGTACAGGTTTGGCGGCATCTGGTGGTTACTTTGAGGAATTACACCCAGAGGCCAAAGAATATTTATCAGTCCTGTAGACACCTATTGGTCTCTAACTAAGAATTGAGTCTAGCCCATTAATTTGCTATCTCATTTTACATGATATGGCGTTTCATCTGACCCACTCAATCCACTCAATTCAACACCCCCTCCTAGAGATCAATGGTGTCCAAACTGATCAACCTCAAAAGCCCCCATCCAACCCGTCACCTGCATGCAACCCCCTTGTGTCCTCCGGCAACGGAGACACCGGGGATTCAGAAGGCAAGGAGTCGGACGGAGGATCAGTAAGAGGAGACCACAGGCCCAGTTCACCTATCATCAGGGAGGGAGATGACCCCGTTCCACCCCCATCCTCGCCTTGCACACCCTCCAGGTCATCAGTGGTCGATGTAACCGTGGGGGAGGGTGATCTCAACAGTGGCACAGCCTTACCAACTGGAACATCCTGTCGGGCGGCTCTGGGTTCCCCAGGCTCGTCAACCCGGTCCAGGAAGGGCGAGGAGGGCGTTACAGGCTCGTAGGGCCACTCATCCTGATTGGATCCGACCTGTCTCAAAGGAGTGGCGGCTACACAGAAGCCAGCCAATGTGTTGAATGTCAAGCGCCGAGCACCGTCAGGCAGGCGCCATATCATGCGCATTAAAGGGAAAGTTCCCCCGATAAATTCACCCTCAACGTTAAAATAATAACGTATCTCTTTCAAACGACTTTGAACCAAACCTTCCAACTTACTTGAGCTCACGAGGTCAGCAAAGCCAGGCCATATCCAGGAACCACACTGGATATCAATGAAAAAATCACTGACGAAATTTAGAAAAAGCCCGTCTGGTATGAGCCACATTTCTCTACCCTCATCCACTGCGGGCAACGGATAGCAGCAGTGTCCATAGAAAGCGTCCCCCACCACCCAAGCGGACGTGAGGAGATCACTTCCACAGAAGACACACTGCGGCTGATCCTGGTTATCCTGTTAAACACACATCCAAAATTCGACAATTCTTAGACCTGGGGGAAACCTAAAATATTGCGGCTCCCAATATATACATTCTAATCTTAGTCTAAGTTTCCATCCGCATCTACTTCATCAATGCGGAACACCTCTACTACGGGAGAGCGAGAGTGTGGTCGCTCTTCCGAGTAGCGAAACCTCTTGGCGGGAGAGTAAAAAAAATACATAGATAAAAACCCAAATTACTAAAACCAAGTGGTCGACCAGACATAACCAAAGGAGAATTAAAATTATTCCCCACACTATTAATTTAGTTGTTCGCTATATCCGACACAACAATAAAAAAGCCATATTATATAAATTATCCAACATTCCACTTCATTACTCACGTTTTGAAGGGCGCCTGGCCTTCCAATAATACCTTTACCCAAAGCATTACAAGCCATGGTTAGTTGTTGGTTACTGTTCCGCCAAAAGATTTCAGTGAGAAGTGAGGAAGTCAGGGCTAGGGCGTCTTATCTATAATTGGATCGATCCCGCCCTTTTCTGAAGCCCATCCCCACTTCTCAATAATTTCCCCTTAGTCGGCCCCCCCATTTTTTCTGCAGCTCGTTGGCCAATAACTGAGCTTTAACCTTATTTGGTGAGGTTTTCTCTTTATAATTTCGGTGGGTGGATAATGCCAAAATCCCTCTTTTGATAACTACAACAGCTATAACTGCTGACAGGACAATTCCTGACACTAGCAGGAACCATAGTCCTACATCATATAATAAACCATACAGCCCTGTACTTATCCCAATAATCGCCGTCCCTGCTACATCTTCTACAACTTCCCCGGCTGTCGTGGCCACAGTTTTTACTACACCTTTTATTGCCAATCCTATTCTCTCATACCAAGTACATACATGTTCTCCCTTATGATCATATTCGTCCCTGTGTCCACAATGCAGCCATCTTTCAGCAGGTTCGTGGCATGTGCCAGGGCCATAAATTTTATTAAATCCCAGCCAATCAAACCCTATAACTATATCCCCTTTACAAAGGGTCTTCCTAAATGCGTGACCTTCTAAGATCTGCATCATAGAGTCAGGAGGCTTGGGGATCATTCTTAATCCTACCATTTTGGATAAGTCATGATCTTTGTCCCATCGCGTACAATATTCTCTACCCGCAGCTTGACTCCGGATCCATTGATTACTGTTATCCTTGATCCATACTGCCCCCTCATAGTTGGCATAATTCTCATCGCGATAACATACATTACAAAAATTCTGAAATCGGGAGACTTTATAACAGGGTATACGTGCTAATACAATTGTGCATTCATTAAAATCTTTCACGGACTCTCCCCCCTTACACAACATTTCCCATGGTCTTGGATTAGCATATAAGGCTGGTTTTTCAATGTCAGGCCAAATATCGTTCTCTTTAGAATACACCGTCGCTATATATTGATATTTAACCCAATAGTTCTCCGACTCTCCTAAGCAAGGTATCACATCCTGAACCATCTCATCTTTATTGAGCCCCCACCACGTCTTACTTTCATCTCTCGTGTGTCCTTCTTTCCATGCTTGGAGCACTCCTTTAATCGTTAGGTTTGTGTTCAACCCTGTACAGTTATATATCCAATGAGTCAAAGGTGGTGTTCCTATCTCCACCAAGGGGCATCGTGGTAAAATTCCACTTATCCACTCCTTCCTATGCAATCTGTTATACATTCTCAATGCTACACATTGGTCAATTTTATCAAAATCCCCTTTTGGGACATTATATAAATCATCCGGTGTAGGAATACGTTGAGCCCACATCCGTGCCCATACTACTTTTAACATATTTATTCCCAAAGTTTTATTAAAGGTTGATTTCAATATATATATATCTCTTTTCCATATCCATGGAAAGGAATCATTTAGCCATACTTCATGTTTCACTTCTATTTTCTCTTGATCTAATGCATTTCCGGCATATAATCTAATAAAGTGACTCAGGATTAACCTTACATCACGCCTAAGCCCTATATCGGAGGGTGTAATTATATTACCCTCATCTGCATAACAAAACATATGATAGGGCTCAAAACAATATTTCATCATATTCCAATCACAATGGCTATTATTATACGACTGGGCCTTTTCTAACATTAACTTGCATCCTGGCCGTCGCGTTATTACTAATTTTTTCTGTGATATTGGTACAGGCTTTTTAAATTTTGCAAACCTACGTAACTTAAGAAATTTAGGTGACCTACCTGACGATGAAGCAGGAGTACCTGGCAAGTAATCAGTGGTCCCGTTGGTCCCTGGCTCCTCGCACCGAAAGGTTATACAGTTCCAACATCGTTCCCATGCCGGGCGAAATTCGGTACAGGTGTCATTCCGTGGGGCCGCCGGGTAGGTAAAGTCAGGGGCGTCATGGTCTGTCTTCAACCAGTATCCACCTGTTGCATCTGGCAGTCTTGCACAATATTCGTTGAAGTACCAAGCAGGTTCTTCCTTCCCGATCTGGACCCAGTTTTTTCTGATGACCCTTTGTTCTTGCTTCTCCAGACATAACAAGGTAATATTGACTGTAAAGTCGCTTGTTGTGTTATCGACTCGTAGAATCACTGGATGTGCACACTTGCTTTTTGATTTCGCAGGATATATAATACTTCTTCTCAAGACCTCTAGGGTTTCATTATAATATGTGCTGTTAAAGGTGCGAAGATAGGAATTTATTACTGCTATCTTCTCCCTTCTCCATTCTACCCCACAGGGTTTTTCCTCGCCAGCACCGCAGGCTCCCTTCTTCCTTCTCCATTCTTCACAACCATGCTTCACTTCCACCTTCCAACACGTCTGATTGGTTATTTTAGTGGTGCCATGCCGTATTTCTACTAGGTCGAGGGGATTAATCGGGGCTGTGCTAGCGATGCTAGATTTTTGTTTCATCAAATAATATATCAAAAATATTACCATACAACAAAGTGTGATAGCCACCAAAACTCCTCCATACCTCCAATTTTGTCGCTGGCGGTTGATAGCTTTAAGTTGTTCATCAACTGTGTCCGGTGGGTCTTCTAGCTTAGTACTAGAGCTTAGCTCTAGTATTACTAGCTTGCTACAACCTTGCTCTTCCTCCATCTCGTAGCTCCGTTTCATGCTTTCTTCTTTTGGTCTTGTCCTTTAAGGACTGTTGCGTTTTAACATCTCATTAGCTCCTCCTCCTTTTCTTGGGGGTTGGCCTTCATTACACAATTATCTTATCTTTTTACAAAAACTTATTTTATTTTAAAATAGGCGGGGTTTTTTTTTTTTTTCCCTTCTTAATTTATTGATAATCAATCTTCCTAGCTTTTTTGATCTTTTGACCACTTATCTTCATCATGTCTGGCCCTTCCCTCCATTCCGCCTTTGACCTCGTGGCTGGAGTTTCCAATACTTTACCCATCTCCATCCGTTCCTCCTTGGAAAAAATGGAATGAGGGGCCCTTCTACACTTTCTCACCAATTCTTTCCATCTAGGTGATCTATACTCACATGGATTTGCCTTGTTAAAACTAGGACATCCACGTAGCGACCGATGCACTCGGCGGTCGCCAACTACATGTCCTTCACCGGTACAACCCGGGTATGGACATCCTTGACACCATTTTTCCTTTGGGCGACCTCTAAGGTCAGATTTTCCCCTGACATGGGTCACTCGTTCTTGCCCAAGCCTTCCCTCACTTAATGAACTCGCATTAAGTTTTTCTAGCTTTTCTGTGGCCACCTGGGCTAATGCCATCATCTTCTCATTACCACTAGGCCTTATTTTTTCACTCTTTTCATCTCTATAGGTTCTACCACTATACATTCTTATCTGTGCACTACTATGGCACTCCCTATAAAAAGTACATTTGGGGTGAAGCCGCTTGGCCTCCTCCTCCGTACTCATCGACACTTCCATTCCCAATGAGTATATACCCTCATAAGGTTTCATGGCCATCATTATTTTTACTTTTATCCAGTATCCTGTGTCCGACCTCGTATCTTGTTGAGGCGACACCACTGGACTCACCCTTACTACTGCTGTTTTAGCCTTATATTCCATTTTATCCAATGTAGCGTACATTAACACATTACTACTACACATACTACTAATATTTATTACCCTTTCTTGTGGGACGTCAGGTAATGTTTCCATCGGAATATCCCCTCGGGCTAACACACCATTGATTACTGTGGCCCAGGGTACCCCTGGTTCAACTACACACTTAGGTTCAACATATATTAGAGTTGGCGTCGCCTCCGAGCCAACAATAAGCGGAGCCGGGCGATACTCACCTCCTTCCGGCGGCCAGTTGTTGTAAAGCAGCGCCTGAAATCTTGGGTCGCATGTCCTCTCGTTTATCTCCATCGGCCAATAGGTCAGCAAATCGGAACTCAGCGACTTTATCGGGGTTTCCGCTCTAGTTAACTGCCACCCTTCGGCTTCCCCAGCTCTTATCAGTGAACCTCTTTCCATTCTCATCCAACAATGTTGACAATACAATACCTTCTCTCCATCCCACATACATTTACAATACTGTGCATCTGTATTCTCTTGCGAGGCTAAATCCCACTGAACATGCACTTTTATTCTAGGTAGGCTCTTTATTCTACAATACCCACATACCTGTATTTCAAATATCTTAGCCGTGCCTACCTCGCTCAAATCCGGCTTAAGCTCGTCCAACCAGCCTTCGTCGGATATCTGTTCCACATTCCCCTGGCTCCTCGACTCTTCGCTTCCACTACAAATTATGCAGGTCAAGATAGCCGGTTGCCAACTAAAATCTTCTACTCTATTAACAATATATCCTCTTATTGCATTTATCCAAAGATTAAATGCCCTACCAACCATTACTTCCTTTTCAGTCCTCCGCACGATGACAGCTCCTTTCACCATAACGAGCTTGACAAAGGCCGGAGTGGCTTGTTCCATCTTTTAATTATTTGTCTTACTCCTTAGCTTTAGGCTGAATTAACTGGCATTGGTTTTAGCTGCTCTACCCCTTGGAGTCCCTTCTTTTTTAATCGCACTGTATTTCTGTCTAAAACTTCTTCAATGATGTCAGATTGGTCATACTTCGCTTTTACTGCCTGACTATCGGATGGACCATGAGATTTTATCCACACTCTCTGTCCTACCTGAAATGGGCACTTTCCTTTCTGAGTGTTTTCTGTACTTTGCATTCGTCCTACCTCAGGAGCGACAAAGGGGCGCTGGTTTAACTCCTCTGAAGGGGAAGGTCTATCTGCTCTGCTCCTCCCATTCAAGTCCTTGACCAACTCCACCAATTTTTCACTCCATTCTTTTCCATTAGCATTTTTCCCGAGCCAACTTTTAACTAGGCCAATGGTTCGTTCAGCCACGCCATTAGCTTGAGGGGTGTAAGGCGGAGAGTAAGTCCTCATTATTCCCCACTTTTGACACCACCTGTCTATTGTAGCGTTTTTGAAATGAGTTCCATTGTCAGTTCTTAACTCTCTCGGTATGCCTAACCACATACAACCCTCTTCCAGTGTTTTTAGTACGCTATTAGCATTCGCATTACGTACCGCTTTTAATCCAAAATGTCCTGACATCGAATCTACAAGCACAACAAGATACTTCTCACCTTTAGTGCCGTTTACTCCCATGGGGCCTGCTACGTCCATGCAAACTGATGCCCATGGAACAGTGCTTTTAATCGTCAATCCGTCCACTCGCTGTCCTCGGCGTCCTGCATTATACTTATTACACAACTCGCAATTTCGTATAACTGAACGGATTTTCTTTTCTGGGATCCAAAGTTCCAGTTTCTCCAGCTCTCTCTTTGTGGGCAAGGCACCTCCATGGCCTAGCGCTCCATGTACGGCCTTAGTAACCTCACACACAAACTCATCTGGGACCACTTTTCCTCCTTTGGGAGTATTGTCCCATTTTTCTGCTCCTACAATTACCAATCTTCTCTCTTGGACGTATTTATCTATTTCATCATTTCCTCTCCAGTGAGCCCCCTCCTTGACGTGGGCTTTCTGGTGAACAACATCGATAGTCATATTTAACCTTAACTCGGCTATTTTCTTCCATAACTCAGCGTGAGCAATTTCTTTACTCCTCGCTCCTTCAAACCCATTTTCTTCCCAAATGGATAAATCTTCTCTGAGCGCCTGGGCGCAATAGTGACTATCGGTTATAAGTCTTACTCGACTCACGTGTAATCTTATGGCCTCCAACAATCCTTCTAACACCGCTGTAGCCTCTCCTGCTTGGGCACTACCAGGAGTCTGACCTTTTCGGCGGCATACCTCTTTACCATTGTGTTTCAGGATGAAGCCCCAGTGGGCATTCTGGTCTTCACCCTTTTTAGAACCATCTGTGTATAAAACCCATTCATATGGCTTCTCCTCACCATTTACAGTTTTCGCCTGTTTTTTAGATATGGATTTTGCTGGTCCTATCTCTAGGTCAGGGTCAAGCAGGATATCTTCCCACCTCCCCCATCTCACATTCGTCGCTTTAGTACTTTCTAGTGTGTCTTTACGCAGGTATCGATGTACTTGACTCTGCGTAACAACTTTTATGCCTTGTCCCTGGGCTAGGTCTTTTAATGTTCCCCAATATTTAGCAAGAACCGCTAATTCTCTCTCCTCCTGGGGAAACTTTTTCTCAACATTATTTATAGTATAAGTCCATAGTGTCACTAAGCCGGCACCTTCATTACTAACACTTACCATCGCATTATCTTCATCACATTGTATCTCGGCAACCAACCTGACTTCCAAGCTTCTCGGTTCGAGGCGTATAGCATTTTTTACTGCGTTTTTGAGCCCTTCTAAATTTTCCTGGTCTTTAGCCGACCAAGGCCAATCTTTTGTTTTCTTTTCGTTAGGATTTTTACGCAATCGGGCATAAAGGGGTCTCGCAAATTTCTGATAAAACGGAACATGATCTCGAACATAATTACACAGTCCTAATATTTTCTGTAGCTCGTTTTCGGACGTTGGAGGCAAAATCTGTTCTATTTTCTCTCGATACGCTTGCGACAGCCCCAAGTCTTCAGACACTTGGAATCCCAAGTAATCTACCTCAAACCTGGCCAGCTGACACTTCTTAAGATTTAGTTTTAATCCTGCCTCCGTCACTCGTTCGATTACGGCCTGCAGAATCTCCAAATGTTCCTCCTCCGTGTCACTAGCGATGAACACATCATCGATGTAAACTGTGACTGGGAGACCTTCCAAAATATGCAAGACAGCTGATTGAAATACATTCGGGGAGTTCTTATATCCTTGCGGCAACCTCTGCCAAACGTATGCTTTTCCTTTATGCGTAAACGCTGTTTTCCCTTGTGATGCTTTGGCAATTCTTAGGGAAAAGAATCCATTTGCAAGGTCAATACATGATTTATACTTCTTTACTCTTAATGTTTTTAAAGACGCCTGGGGGTTTATGAGGCTCGCTCGGTTAGCCACCGTTCGGCGGTTTAGAGCTTTAAAGTTAATGACTGGCCTCCATCCCCCTCCTACCGCTTCAGGTTTTTTAACAGCTTGAATTGGGCTATTGGTAATAGGGTTTAGCTCTTCACGAATAATGCCAAGTGCTAATAATTCTTTTACAATTACCTCCATTTCGGCCACTGCTCCGGGGTTGAGGGGATATTGCCTCACTGGCGGATGTACCCCCCCAATTATAATATGCACATAATTTGCGCCTAAATCACCGCAATCATTCTTAAAATGTGCGATGGCGGCTTTGTCTAGAATTTCACCTAATTTCTTTTTCCCTTCCAGTGTTAATACACTGTCTTGGATTTGTTGGGCTTTTACGGCAGGTACATCTACTGATTTATACCATTCTTGGTCGGGTATTATTTTTGTAGGGCCTACTTTCACTAATTTCGGTTTTAGTTTTTCCCATCTCTTTTTCGCAACTTGCCTTTTATTTTTAGGCTTTTCCATTTCTTCTGCATCTTTTAATGTCAACAAATTGTATGGTCCTAACACCCACACAATTCCCTTCCAAATTCCTACCGGCATTTTGGCAATCGAGCCATCAGCTACCATTACTTTTAGGTGTCCGATTCGTTTTAAGGCTCTACGGGTCATGGACACCTCGGCCCCTGTGTCTACTAAATAGGGCACTCCCTCCACCTTAGCATAAAGGTTATCCCCTATTCTGTAAACCCCTTCTAGGGTGACCCGTGCCTTTGTTTCCATTATTTCCCAGGCCCCCCGGAGGCTGCAGCCTTGCGAGCCTCGAGGAAGGCCTTCCTTTCTTCTGGGTTCAGTTTGTCAAATTCTTCTTTGGGCATATATGCTGGACCTGGTCTTCGCACTGCTGGCTGTTGTCTTGGTTGGGGCCTCGTCTGCTGTCCTGGCTGGGTGGCCTGTCTCTGATTCCAGTTCGTTCTCTGCTGCTGAGGTCTCACGTAGGGGACAGTCTGAACTGGTTGCTGAGCTCCCTGCTGGACCTGCTGTTCGCTCCCTCGGGTGCGACTAGCGACTGGTCCGGTCCTCCTTTTCTCAGCGTTATGCTTAGTTAGGCGATCCCACTTCTTAACGGAGGCTTCAATTTTCAGCGTCGTGCTATTTGGGGCCATCTTCACAAAGACAGCTTCGTTCCCTCTGTCCTTGACAATCATCCGCAGCACTTTGATATACCTATTTGGAGATATAACTTCCTTAATTTTGTGCCACACATTTAGCAGTGAAACGTCCCTTTTGAGTTGCTCTCTAGCCCTGCTAATATGGGCATCTTCATCCTCATCTTCGCCGTCCACCCATCTTTCGTAGACCTGTTGTGGTGTTTCGTATGGTCCGACAGGGCTAGCGATGATGTACTGAAGCCATAGTTTCTTAGCACCATCTCCTCCTGGGGCGTCTCTAATCATAGGCCATGTCTCAACTAAATACTCTTTAGCTGTCTCTAGCCTACCTTTTTGGCGAACCAGCTCCTTCAAGGTCTTAAATTGTTGCACATCCCCCTCCATGTCATGTGGTTGGGGCACTGGGTTTGGTACTATTGTAGTTGATCCCAGCTGTGTCACATATTGGGACTGTTGGTTCAAAGAGGTTCTTGGGGCAGCTGGTACCGTTACAGTAACCGCTGCTCCATCATTATCAGAACCTGAATTCAGGTCATCGTCGGCTCTCAGCTCACATTTTGCTTTATTATTTATTGCTTTTTTAAGCCTTCTCAACATAAAATCATGTGCCACCGCCACGTAGCCATCCCTGAAATTCTTAGTCAGGTCTTGGTGAATTAATAATGTGGTATATGGCGGGGCCTGTAAAATGTTAATAGCCTCGCGATAAATTATTCGCATAGTTAGAGGCATTTTACTATCTAGCTTATTGAGCCAGGCAGGTGGATAGGGGCGATCTACTTGCCCTGCCTCGGGTACGTAAGCTCTTCGCCCATCCTTTGTCTCGATCCATCCCAGGTTAAGATCTCTAGCTACCCTTGCTGAGGATTGGTACACGTCAAACGTAGGTTGAGGATTTTTCTTTCTTTTACTAACTGGTCTTGTAACTATTTTCGGGTTCTGGCCGGGGTTGCCCGGGTCATCTTCTGATGAGGTTGAGTCTTGGTCCTCGTCAGCGGGGTTAGCGCCAATCGCGGTCGAAACAGGAGCTTGCTCTTCATCGTCTTCCTCTTCGCTCCCATCTCCTGGCATCGCTAACGGTCCCATCGGGTTTACATTTCCCATATGCCTTTTTTGCGAAACCTGTGGCAGGGGCACCGGCGTTATGGGGGGTTGTCCCGGAAAGAGCTCCCGTGCTGTTCCAGGGGTAGACGTGACGGGGCTAAAGGTCACCGTTCCCCTTGGGGCCTTGTTTTTTCCCTTTGGGGTTTGTCTGCTCGGTCCCTCTTGCTCTTCGTCTTCCACCTCCCGGGCAGCTTCTGCCTTCCTTCCACTTACCGGGAGAGGCACGGGAGATGTTTTAACTGGGGATGATGACTGGGGTGAGTCCCTGGGTTCTCCGTTTATTGATTGCTGGAGCTGGCGTCGTTCACGATGCATCTGTCTAGTACGGGTTAAAATCTCGTCTGTCACTGATTTAACTCGTTCCTCTCTCTGCTTTTTTGATATTACTATCACAAATTCTACTCCCGATGGTGTTGTTACAGGAGTCTTAGCTCTTAGAGTGAACGCTGCTACTGCTATGGACTCAGCCAGTTGCCACTGCATCTTTCCAGTTTTAATCCAATTTACAGCCATCACTATTCTCTCCGCTCCTTCTCCTAACGCTTTGTCGACCCCCCTCTCCAATGCTTTTGCCATCTCGTCCGCATATTGTGACTGATCGATTTTGGGGTTCCACTCTGTCCCTGGCACGTGTATTATCATGCCGTAGGGAGTGTTCCCACCACTAGTTTTTGCCGCTATTATTGGCCGCTGATTATCTTTTTGTAATTCTTGTTTAACCTCTAATTCATATTCTTGTCCCGCTTCCTGCCTTAAAATGTTTCCAAGCGCTTTACTATGCGGTTTTAGTGATCTATCTGTTATTATCACTATAGCATCCCCCCGTATTTGCCAGGGGCTTCCCACATAGTGGCACAATATTACACCATTCCCAATTGAAACCTTTTTTGTTTCCTCCGGCAGCCCACCCAGGGGCGCCGTTCTTATCAGGGGAGTCATTTTTACAATTTTTCCCGGGCTTTCATTTTCTGATGCTCCTGCATCCTCCTCATGGACACATGAGCCCATATCAACAAAGCCCTCTTCACCAACGGCCTCAGCTGGCCTTTTCCGCATTTTTTGTAACTCTTTCTGCTTTTGATCAAATCCCGACTGCTCCCAGAGGTTGAAGCTTAATGCTTCAGCCCCCTGGGGATTTGCTAATTCCACCCTTATCTGCATTTTCTCAGCGAGGGATTTAATCGTAGAGTCCCACTGGACTCCGGTGCTAGTTACTTCCACTACGTTATACACATCCAACAACACAGTCCACCAGTGGACCCAAAGGCCCACCGTCCCAGAGGTGCATCCCTCTTGGGGGTGGTTTACCACTACTGTTGCTATGCCCATTATTTCGGGAAATTCACTCACGAACACTCCTGTTTCCTTCACCGACCTTTCCACCTCAGCTGCGAGGTCGGCAAGACGGATTGAAGGGTTGTTTACTTCCAGGTGCCTTCTTGCTCCTGGTGGCCATCGATCTACACCCTCGCCCAGTAGCATAACCACTACTGGTATATCTGGTTGTTCTAGAGGCTGGGGTGCAGGCATTAACCCTGCTACCCCCTCTGTAGGGCTGGGGGGCTTTCCCCTCCCATTTCTCCCTATTATTCTTTCCATTACTTCACTAGCGTGTTCTATAGCCCGCTTTGCTTTCTTATTGTAGGAGTGGAGCTATCTATTTCCGAAGCCTTCCCCGCGCGCTTTGGGTTCAGGGACGTACTTTAGCTCCTGGTTACTCAGCTCCGTACCCATGTACGTTGCCTCTACTGCTATCAGGACTACCGACTTCGAGTTTTTCCTACCTTTACTCGTCGGCGGATGTCCTCCCTCAAACGGTGGGGTGTGTTGTCCTTTCAGGTCGGTTGTAATCCTTCCCGCTTCTCTTCTCCGGGATCTGGATGTCTTCTTGTTCCTGGACACGTCTGCTAGGAACCGAAAAAGGCTGCCTCCACTAGAACATTAGTCTAGTGGAAACTCCTACCTTTCCTCCTTGGTTCTCGACGACTTTCTTCTTGTGCCAATGGACACTCCTGTCAAAACCGCAAAAGGCTGCTTCCACTAGAACATTAGTCTAGTGGAAACTCCTACCTTTTCTCCTCGGTTCTCGACGACTTTCTTCTTGTGCCAATGGACACTCCTGTCAAAACCGAAAAAGGCTGCTTCCACTAGAACATTAGTCTAGTGGAAACTCCTACCTTTTCTCCTTGGTTCTCGACGACTTTCTTCTTGTGCCAATGGACACTCCTGTCAAAACCGAAAACTTAAAAGTTTTTCAAAAACTCCAGGAGAAAAGGCAAGCGACCGGGAATCAGGGTTAGGTTTGCAGCATCAGCCTCTGACACTGAGTCCGCTATCCAAGATAAGGGACTATAAATATCTTCAGGCACCCCGCAATAACTAAGCAAAGAGTATGGTAGTTTTGCTACAAATGGATACCTGAGATAACAAACCAATAAAATGGGCAACCGCACCCAATCTGGCAAGCCTAAATAGCGCAAACCATAGTTTAACATCACAAGTCTAGAAGAGACTGCCTCTCTCCGAGCAGCCTCTCAACATTAACTCTAACTGTTCAAGCCCTCCTTCTTTTTGTGGACAGGCCTGAACCACCCCTTGACTCAGCCCCCCCCTCAGGAAAGCGCGGCGCAGCGCGCTCTGCCAAGTACACTATCAGTACCTTCACAGCTGACCAGAGCAGCAGGCCGCTGTTAAAGCCCATTCACTTTGAATGGCCTTCTCACACTCAACCTCTTTTAGAGTGCAAGTCTCCTGGGGGAGCCAGTCACCGTTTCATTAACACAAAATAGTACAATCAACTTCAACTCAAAAATCACACTAGATTTTCACAATTAAAGAAGCTCTTTTCCATGAAACACTATTCATCAAAGAGACTATTTTGTGTTAGCTCAGGGTCGTATGACATGACAATTTATCAGCGAGTTCGCTATCAGCTCCAAGCACTGTGCCCTCCGCTCAGAGCCGCACTTACTCGGGTTCCGGTTTGGGCCTCGATCGATCCCGATTTTGACAAAAATGAGTCAATCGAAGCCCCACGTTGGGCGCCACATGTCAACTTCCGCTTACCCGCAGGACTTAAATCGGGAAATATGTCCTGATCGACTCTCCAATTAAAGGGTTAGAAATTCCCCTTTTTCCTCACCAGCTCTAAGGCGTCAGCGTGAGGAGACGGGAATTAAATAAGCCGATATATCAAAGTGGATTCACCTAGGTTTGTTCACTGTCATCTTATCATGAGGCCAATCCGTTTTCATACACCTATCAATCCTGAGTGAGTAACCACACACACAGAGCCCAGGAATGCTAGCATGTACACCTCACTTCATTGGCAGCTCCACTTTTCTAAGTTGTTTGCATTTGTTATTGACCTAGTAATTTAATAATCCTTGTTAGAATCATACGGATTTGTTACATATCAAGCTGGAGTATTTGACTTTATTAATACAGATGGAAGCATTGGTTAGAGGTTATTCAAATGCACTTACCTTCCTCCAAACGTCCGTTACTGTTGTCCGTCTTGGAAAAAAAATAATGAGGTGGACTTAAAATGTCCAAAATAAATAAAATAAAATCAAAAAAATAATGAGGGCTCATCAAACGTCCCAAATAAAATCATAAACAAACATTAAGGTCTTATAGAACGACCAAAGAATAAAAATAAAATCATAAACAAATGTGAAGGTCTTATAGAACGACCAAATTATAAAAATAAAATCATAAGCAAATGAAAAGGTCTTATAGAACGACCTCAAATAAATAAAATAAAATCATAGAAGGTCTTATAAAACGACCGGACTTATTAAAACGTCCAAAAGGAATAAAACCCAAACTAAATAAAATAAAGATTGAAACAAAACAATAAAATGATTGATTCAAAAATTATCTTTTAAACAATTTTATTGACAATAATAAGATAACCGATATGAATCATAAAAATCACATTTAATGATAAAACTTTAAATCAATCAAAATAAAATAAAATAAAATAAAATAAAATAAAACAAAATAAAACAGGAGATTAGGAATAATATAACCTTTTACAATAAGCTTTACAAGATTGATCATTCCTCGGAAAAGCTTAAGACCTGATTGACAATAAGATGTTTTTGGCAAAAATAATTTTGAAGATATGAGAGTGTATTAAATGGCCCCCACCCTAACACGCGATTAGTCATTCATATCTTCCTATTATACATCATTATTGCTAAAAGATTTGTACATTACCAATCATTGAAGAAAGGGTCCAACCACGGCTTAATCCCAGTCCTTCGTAAAAATCCAAAGTCCAGGCAGGCAGTTATATTCCATCTTCGAGAATGCACTCTATACAGACACATCGCAGGGTGAAAAGGGGCCTAGCTCAGAGTTGGTGACGGCCTTTTATACTCTTGGGCCACACCACTGACTCCTTCCGGTGAATGTCTCTCCGCGCACCTTCTCATATCAAAGCGCACTTGCTGGAACTCATTTTCAGTAATCTTCCACCGACGTGCCATGAAGATGAGTCATGATGAGGTCATACATTCCTTACAAATGTGTCATGGATACACAGCGTTGCATGATGAGTCATACATGAAAATATGTCAAGGTCTTCAGCTCTATTCGACAAATGATGAACGTTAAAATCAATAAAATCATATATATATTAATTAAGCAAGCATGAATAACATATATATACCTGACATGTTAAATCCCAAATTCTCTCAGCTTGAACTTAACAGGTTAATTCTAATCTCTGTTGCACATCTTGTATATATCTTTGTTAAATCAAACAATACATACGGACAATCTTTTCAATGCAGTTACAGCAATATTATCAGCGATAAAAGACAGTATCGCTTATAAATGAAAGAAAAGAAAAAGAAAGACAGGAAAACTTCATAGTTGGCTTTCAATGTGTTACAAACATTGATCCAAAAATCAGGTTAACAATTATCGAATATAGATTGTGTTGTGTATTATTATTTAATTCAGGATATCATTTATTTATATTTAATTTGTATCTTATATAGAATGTCCGGGCAATGCTGAGTGGGTGGCTTAGTTGTACAGGTTTGGCGGCATCTGGTGGTTACTTTGAGGAATTACACCCAGAGGCCAAAGAATATTTATCAGTCCTGTAGACACCTATTGGTCTCTAACTAAGAATTGAGTCTAGCCCATTAATTTGCTATCTCATTTTACATGATATGGCGTTTCATCTGACCCACTCAATCCACTCAATTCAACAGGTGACAAAAACCCTAATGGGTCATAAATAGAACTGATAATTGAAAGAATACCTCGTCTGGTGGGTGGTTTCTTTTCCACTGCAGGCTTGAAAATGAAACTGTCAGTCTCAGCGCACCAACTTAATCCAAGTGCTCTTTCCACTGGTAAGTTGTCTTGATCCAAGTGCAATTGTCTGATTGTTTTAGACCGCTTTTCTTCTGGAATGAATGACAATACTTTTCGACTGTTGCTAGTCCATTTCAGCAGCTGAAATCCTCCTCTCGCGCAAATGTCAGCAAGGTTCATTGCCAGCTGCATTGCTTCCTCTTCTGTGCGCACGGATGTTAAACAATCGTCTACATAAAAGCTATTGTTGACACTATCGCTCACTTCTACGTTGAAATTGTCCTTGTTGTCCAATGCAGTTCTCCTCAAAGCATAATTAGCACAACTTGGTGAAGAAACCGTTCCAAAGAGGTGCACTCTCATTCTGTGCTCAACTAGACTCTGTGACATGTCTCCTTCTCGCCACCAGAGGAAGCGAAGGAAATCTATGTGCTTCTCTGACACTCTCACTTGATGGAACATGGCTTGGATGTCAGTCAACAGCGCAATGTTCTCCTGTCTGAATCTTGTTAAGACGCCAAAGAGTGTATTTGTGAGGTCAGGACCTTGCAAAAGCTGACCATTTAAAGAAGGTCCTTTGAATCCTGCTCCACAATCAAAGACCACTCTCAAAGTCTTTTTCTTTGGTTGAAAGACTCCATGATGAGGGAGGTACCACATTCTGCCATCTTCACATTTGAGCTGCTTGTCATGTACCACTTCTGCATACCCATTGTCAATCATTTCTGTCAGAAATGCCATATACTCTTCCTGATAGTTCTTATTTCTTTCAAACTTTCTCTTGAGACTTTGCATACGTTGCTCTACTATGCACCTGTTGTTTGGCATGGTGATGTCATCTATTTTAAAGGGTAAGTCCATGCAGTAATGGCCTTCCTGCATGCAAATAGATTTGTCCAAGATCTCCATAAATCTTAGATCCTCCCTTGACATCTCCTGTTTTTCCTCCAGTACCTTCTCTTTGAAGTCCTGGTTATACTGAGCGATCAACAGGTCCTCCAGATTGGCGATAGATATCCTATTGGCATATATGGTTGGGCAGCTTATCTGACCTCCATTATTGCCCCTCAAAGGTCCATTGATGACCCACCCCAATAGGGTCTTCACGGCATAAGGTCCATCACCTTTGCTGTTGATAACTTCCCATGGTTCCATGAGTTTTGATGCATTAGTTCCAATTAAAAGTTCTAAATCAGAGTCAAGTTCTGTGATTTTAATCTCTTTCAAATATTCCCATCGATCAATGTCTTGCTGGGTTGGAATGTTGCTTTTGGAGACAGGAATTGTTTCTTGAGTGAATGTCTCTGGGAGCTCCACAAATTCATCATAGTCAAGCT
Organism: Festucalex cinctus; assembly: GCF_051991245.1. NCBI lineage: Eukaryota > Metazoa > Chordata > Actinopteri > Syngnathiformes > Syngnathidae > Festucalex > Festucalex cinctus. The sequence continues at coordinate 20,575,168 of NC_135427.1, read as the reverse complement.
TTGACACTTCCAGTCCTGTTAGGATGGTGCTTTCGACCACACTTTCTTTACCCATTGTACGCAATAAAATACGAGTCCTTATGCCATGAAGATTCAACTTCTTCATGCAACTGGTGGTACAAAAGGTTGATGTACTTCCAGAGTCAAGGACAGCATAGGTTTGCAGCACTTTGTCACTTTTCATGGATTTTAACTGCACTGGCACAATGGAAAGAGTACAGTCTTGATCTCTGGCCCTGATATAACTAGCTGTTTGCAAAGAGATAAGTGCACTATTCACTGATGTTTCTTTTGGTTTGCCAACTTCCTCCTTTTTGGGAATATGCAAAACAGTTGGGTGTTTTAAGTTGCATTCATCACACATCAGACGACTTTTGCATTCCTTGCTCATGTGCCCAACCTTTAGACATCCAAAACAAGCTCCTTTGCTTTTCAAAAATTCAACTTTCTCCCTTTGAGAAACATTCTGTCAGGGTTCCATGAGCCCTGTTCCCCTCCTTCCCCCGTGTGTGTGTGTGTGTGTGTGTGTGCGTGCTTGTGTGAGACAAGGCAGCTAATTAGGCAGATGAGAAGCAGATGGAGCAGCAGCCAGGTGTGGATAATTACAGTGCCAGCCTACTTAAGCCAGCCCCGGACCACATCTCAGCGCCAGAAAGTCTTGAGTAGTACACCAGTCAGTAGTGTCCAGTTTACGTACTCACTCACTCACTCACTCACTCACTCACTCACTCACTCACTTGCTTGGCTTGCTCCCTAACCACTTGTGTCCCACCTGTCCAGGTCATCCTCACCGGCTCCCGCCTTGCCTGCTCACCTGCCATCTCGTCTGCCATCCTGCCTGCCATCTTGCCTGTCATCCTGCCTGCTTGCCTACCGCCCTGTTCACCCGCTCACCACCTGTCTCTCTGCTCCTGGTCGTCCTCCACCCTGCGGGCACTCTCCTGGTCAAGTTGGCCCGCTTGCCTGATTCACTCACCTCTGCTCATTAAAGCTACTTGCACCAGCTCTCTTTGTCTAATCGTACCAGCATTTGGGTCCTCTCTGCATCCCCCAATCCTAACACATTCTTCAGTTTAGGACATTTGGATATTAAATATTGCTTTTCACAAAACACACAAGCTTCCGATGACAGCTCTTTGGTGGTTGTAGGCTGCTTTTGAATGTTGGACACTGTTGGCTTGGGCGTTGCGGTTTGACTGGTGGTGGCTGCAGTAAAGTGAGTGGCAACAAGAGCTGTTGCAAAGCTGCTTCCTTTGATGTGGCTCTTGTTGTTGGTCCTATTGACAGGCTGTGTTGAGGTGCTTGGACGTGAATCTGTAATGTTACCAAAGAATGGGTGTGATAAAATCTTAACTTGATTTTGTAGAAAGTTGACCACATCGGGAAATGTGGCTCTACTGCCTTGTCGCTCTTCAATCTCACATGCTGTAGACCTCCACCTTCCACCTTTCCCTCAGTTTGTATGGCAACTTCATGATGACATTCCTCATGTTTGATGGAATATTCAACTCCTCCATATACTGTATCTCAGTCATTGTGTTGCAACATCCTCTTAGGAAAAGCGCAAATTCACTGAGCAAGCGAACTTCTTCTGCCTTAATAGGAGGCCATTAGGGGTGTGCTCAAAAAATCGATACGGCAATATATCGTTGCGGGCCTCAATAAAATACACGTATCGATACGCAAGCGTCAGAATCGATATTACTCGTTAACTTTAAATAGGCGAGACGCTAAGTATCTGGTTAAGGTGAAGGGTAATGGGATTTTTATGAGGTTTTAGGTGAATTGAGTATAGATTTACACATATTTGCACGCACACGCACGCGCACACACGCACGCAAACGCACACATACACGTAAAATAAAAAATAATTAAAAAAACTAGAGCTGCGAGCAGCTATAAAGGGCCCTCGCAACCCGGGCCACATTGGGGTATTTGCACGTTGGGGTCCTGGCATGTTGGTGTACTGTCAAATAGGAAACCATCTAAATTGTAAACGTTTTTGCCATGCTTTGTGTTTGTAAAGTTTCATGGAAAGGCCAAAATTGATGCACAATTAACAAAATAAAATCAAAATGGATTGGCACATGGCTATATAGAATACTTTTTGAATATATTAGGCATGCCTGCCAATATTCACACATCTAGCTGAATCATATAATCGGAAAGACTTCATAAAAATGTCTAGAGGGCGCTATTGAGCCATTTATTACAAATTGCACAACAAATCTCAAAATAAAATATTCATGTTCCAGACAGGTCTGGTGTGTGTGCAAAGTTGTGTGAGTTTTCGCCCATATTTAGACTCTCAAAAAAGCATTTTTCTTCACAAACAATGCATGGCTACAGCAAAGGCGTGTGACAAAATAAAAAAAATCAATAACTTTTCATCTTAAATATCTTAAGATGAAACACGCCAAAGAATGAAGACGATCTGATAAGTTCTGTTGAAAATATGACCCCTATAAAAGGCCCCAAAAAATGGCAGACTTCCTGTTTGATTCAGCATATGGCTTTAGAAACCTTTTTGTAAGTCTTAGGCTGATAGTTATCCCAATTTTTACAAATCTAGCTGAATCATAAAATACAAAACATTTGCAAAAGCTTCATAAAAATGTCTAGAGGGCGCTATTGAACCATTTATTGCAAATTGAATAAGAAATCTCTAAAATATTCATGCTTATGACAAGCCTGATGTGTGTGTAAAGTTTCATGAGTTTTTGCACGTTTAGACAAAAAAAACAGCATTTTACTTGGCAAACAATGCATCGCCATGACAACGGCGTGCGACAAAATAAATAACTTTCGATAACTTTGCATCTTAAACATCTTAAGATGAAGCACACCAAGTTTGAAGACAGTCGGATAAATTTTGTAGGAGGAGTTCGTTAAAATATGACCCCTAAAAAAGGCCACAAAAAATGGCGACAAATCCCAACGTAAATCAAAATGGCGGACTTCCTGTTTGGTTTAGCAGATGGTTCCAAGAGACTTTTTTTGTACATCGTGGGCTCTTATGTATGCCTCTAAATTATCATAGCGCTAGGTGAAACGTACAACCGGAGTTTTTTAGCTCAAAATGTGATGCCCGGCCCCTACGGGACTTCATGTTGGGTTTAGCACATGGCACCAAGAGACTTTTTTGTGGGCTGTTACATTTGTCTCCAAATTTTCGTAGCTCTAGCTGCTTCGTACAACTGGGAATGCTTCATTTAGAAGGAATTTTTTCCTTTGCAAACAGTGCATGCCACGGCAACAGCGTGCGACGAAATAAAAAGCTTTCAATAACTTTTCATCTTCAACATCTTAAGATGAATCCCACCAAGTTTGAAGATGATTGGATCAACTCTGTAGGAGGAGTTCGTTAAAATAAGACCACTATGAAACAGCCAAAAAAATGGCAACACGTTCCAAATTAAATCAAAATGGCGGACTTCCTGTTTAGCATATGGTTCAAAAAGAGTTTTTTGTACCTTGAGGGCTGTTACATATGTCTTCAAATGTTGGTAACTCTAGGTCAGGGGTGTCAAACTCATATTAGTACAGGGGCCGCATGGAAGAAAATATATTACCAAGTGGGCCACATCGGTAAAATAACGGTATATAACGATTACAGTCATTTATACGCAGATTTTCGTGGACCAGCCCTAAATTACAGAACTCAAGTGTAATTATGTTGTTCCGAAGAATAACACAAATGCTAATGGAACGCGGCAACACTTTCCCGGTATACGTTCCGGACGTGTTAAATCGACCTGTTTTGCATTGTTGAATTGAGTGGATTGAGTAGGGTCAGATGAAACGCCATATCATGTAAAATGAGATAACAAATTAATGGACTAGACTCAATTCGTAGTTAGAGACCAATAGGTGTCTATAGGATTGATAAATAGTCTTTGGCCTCTGGGTGTAGTTCCTCAAAGTAACCACCAGATGCCGCCAAACCTGTACAACTAAGCCACCCACTCAGCATTGCCCGGACATTCCATATAAGATACAAATTGAGTGTAAATAAATGATATCCTGAATTAAGTAATAATACACAACACAATCTATATTCGACAATTGTTCACCTGATTTTTGGATCAATGTTTGTAGCACATTGAAAGCCAACTATGTAGTTTTGCTGTCTTTTCTTTTCTTTTCTTTTCTTTTATTTATAAGTGATACTGTCTTTTATCGCTGATAATATTGCTGTAACTGCATTGAAAAGATTATCTGTATGTATTGTTTGATTTAACAAAGATACATACAAGATGTGCAACAGAGATTAGAATTAACCTGTTAAGTTCAAGCTGAGAGAATTTGGGATTTAACATGTCATGTATATACATGTTATTCATGCTTGCTTAATTAATATATCTATGATGTTATTTATTTTAACGTTCATCATTGTCGAATAGAGCTAAGACCTTGACATATTTTCATGTATGACTCATCATTCAACGTTGTGTATCCTTTTTCCTTTCCTTTTATTATTTTTTTTGAACATATAAACAGATGAACAGCAGAAATAAAACAGAAAACAACAACAATCAAAAGAGAAGAAAATCCCAATAAAATAATCATTCAATCAATCATAACTTACATGTTCAAAAGGGAGTAGGAAGAAGTTAAAAACTTATCTAGTCCTACCCCTTTTACTCAATATATTTAAACTTATTTCATTATTAATACAATTTTAATTTACTAATTATTAAAAAAATAAATAAATAAATAATAATAATAATAAATGATATATATAATCCAAGTTATATATATATATATATATACATACATACACACATATATATATATATACATATACACATATACATACATACATATACACACATATACACAAGTGCACTTAACATATTCACATTTACCAAAAACATATATACATAAATTTACTAAACATATACCATAATACCTATCTAGATCATTTACACATACTCACATGTACATTTTTCATATTCTGGTCTGACATAGATAATTTTTTTGAACTTTACTTTTAAACATTTTTTTAAACTCCAGCATTGAGTCACAATTTTTCAGAGCAATTTCCAAATGGTTCCACAGATCAACACCTTTTACAGATACACACCTTTGCTTAATATTTGTTCTTGTTTTGGGTTTTTTGTACACACTTGTACCCCTTATATCATAAGGACTGTGTCTAATTTCAAATAACTTCTGAGTACTGTGGCAGAGTAAATTGTTATAAACTTTATACATTATTTGTGCTATTTTAAAATCCACCAAGTCATAAAATTTCATTGCATTTAATTTAATAAATAGTGGATGTGTTGGTTCTGTATATTTTGATCCATTAATAATTCTTATAGCTTTCTTTTGCAATTTGAAAACGGTGTTAGTATTTGTTTTATATGCCATTCCCCATAATTCCACACAATAGGTCAAATATGGTAATAATAGTGAACTATATAATATATATAATGATTTCATGTTTAAAACATCCTTACTTTTATAGAGTATCCCTACGATTTTTGACATTTTCCTTTTAACAGTTTCTATGTGTGGCTTCCAACATAATTTATCATCGATAATAACTCCAAGGAATTTATTTTCATTCACCCTTTCTATTTCAATTGAATTCACCATAATTTTAACTTGATGAGTGATTTGTCTAGTGCCAAAAACTATGAACTTGGTTTTATTTAAATTCAATGATAATTTATTTACATCAAACCATTTTTTTTATTATATTCAATTCATACTCCACAGTAGTCAGAAGCTGCTTCAGGTTTTCTCCTGAACAATAGAAAGTTGTATCATCAGCAAATAAGACACTTTTCAATGTTTTTGAGACATAGCAAATATCATTTATATACAGTATAAATAATTTAGGGCCAAGCACAGACCCTTGGGGAACTCCATGAGTGATCTTCATGTGTTCTGATTGTACATTATTAAACTGCACATACTGATATCTATTTTCCAAATAACTTTTCATCCACTTATAAGCTAAACCTCTTATTCCATATTTATTTAATTTATTCATTAATATAGAATGATCTATAGTATCAAAAGCTTTTTTTAAATCCATAAAAATCCCAACAGTAAATTTTTTATTATCTATTTCGGTAGATATTGCTTCTACAAGCTCCATGACTGCCATTGAGGTGGTCCGTTTTTCTCTAAACCCATATTGGGTTTCACTTAAGAGCTTATGTTTCTCAATAAAATTATCCAATCTATATGAAAATAATTTTTCTAGAATTTTTGAGAACTGTGGCAACAATGATATTGGTCTGTAGTTATTAAACGTGTGTCTTTCTCCACTTTTATGAACAGGAATGACTTTGGCTATCTTCATTTTTGATGGAAATATACCAGTTTTAAATGATAAATTACAAATATAGGTAAAAGGTTGTACAATATATTTCATAATACTTTTAACTAATGTCATATCAATGTTAAGACAGTCAGTAGACTTTTTATTTTTTAATGTTTTCACAACATTTAATACTTCTATATCATTAACATCATTAAGAAACATTGTGGATGAATTATTTACAATGTTCTTATCTATTTCACGTTTGTTTCTTGGCTCTGGGATTTTGTTTGCCAAGTTACTGCCCACGTTAACTAGATATTCATTAAAATTATTAGCTATGTCAGAAATTTCATCAATTACCATATCGTTATCTTTTATAAAATATTGTGGAAATTTGTTTTTTTAGAACTTTTTTTAATTACATGATTTAGTGTTTTCCATATTTCTTGTGTATTGCTTTTATTCTGTTCTTTTTTTTTTTAAAAGAGCTCAGAATTGTTCATTCGGTAGTCTTACCGATTCAACGTCTTGTCATCATTGCTCTTTTTTTTTTTTTTTTTTTTTTTTTTTTTTTTTTTGTGTGCGTGCGTATGTGTGCGTGCGTTTGCGTGTGCGTTTGCGTTTGCGTGTGCGTGTGTGTGTGCGTTTGCGTGCGTGCGTTTGCGTGCGTTTGCGTGCGTGCGTGTGCGTGCAAATACATATAAATTTATACTCATTAATTCACCTAAAACCTTATAAATATCCCATTACCCTTCGCCTTAACCAGGTACTTCAGAATCTTGCCAGAGTCGTGAGGTTTAAATGGTCAGGAGACCAGAGAAAAGGTCAGAAAAAAAAAAAGAAATAAAGAGAAAAGAAAGGTAAATCAAAGTGAAATCCAGCACCGACCAAACACTTCCTGCCTTCCCCATGGTTACAAAATCAAACTCTTACGCCAACCCCGGGAGCCTCTAAATTCCATCAAATTTAGCAAGATCTCAGAGACCAGAGGAAAAACTAAAGAGAGGAAGGAGGGAAGGATCGATGAGGCAGAGTGAGATCCATTGAAGCCAGTACATCCAATCCATCAAAGTGAAGTCCAGCACCAACAAGACCCCTCCTACGTGGTTACAAAACCAGAGTCTTATGCCAACCCCAGAAGCCTCGTACTTCTAATAAATTAAAATCTCAAGAGACCAGAGGAAAAACTAAAGAGAGGAAGGAGGGAAGGATAGATCAAGCAAAGTGAGAACCACAGACACCAGCACCCACTGATTCAAGGGGCTGTGGGAGGGAGAGGCTACTTTTGTTGAGTTTCAGTAGATGCTGGTGCGACGGATCTGGCATGCATAAGGACCACCTCCAAAGAAAGAAGCCGTCAACCGCGGTCCAGCAAAGCGAGCACCCCCCCCCCCCCCCGAGCCCAGGGCCACGGAACGAGGCCCAGCGGGCCCCCCCAGCGCCCCACCGGTCCCCAGCCCCCACCCCCCCGCGACCCCCCCCGCACCCCACCCAAACCCGCCACCCACCAGCTTTTATTCTGTTCTAATAATTCATGGTAATAATCTTTCTTTCTTATTCGAATAATATTTGCTAATTTATTTTTATAGATCTTGTACTTTGTTTCAGCTTCCACAGTTCTCAATTTAATAAATCTTTTATATAAATTATTTTTCTTTTTACATGCATTCTGTATTCCCTTCGTCATCCATGTCTTATTTGGACCTTTATACTTTCTTGTAATTTTAATTGATGGACAATGTTTATTATATAAAGAAATAATGGTTGACTGAAATTCACTATATGCAATATCAGGATCGTTATTTGAATAAACCTCAGACCAGTTGTGTTTCTCTAAATCCAACTTAAAGGCAGCCATGGAGCGTGTTGTTCTTACTCTAGTTTCAAATGTGTAAGTAGTCGGCTTCATTTTTTTTATCAAAATAATCATAAAAAATTGCAAAGATCGGGAGGTGATCACTTATATCGTTAATAAGGAGTCCACTTTCTATTTTAAGGTCAATTTTATTTGTGAATATATTATCAATTAGTGTAGCTGTATCGATTGTTATTCTACTAGGTTTTATAATAACAGGAAATAAACTATTACTATACATCATATTTATAAAATCAGTTGTCTTCTGATGTCCATTAGGATTTAATAAATCAATGTTAAAATCACCACACAATATTCGCAATTTTTTATCATTTGTATAACTAAGGATATCTGTTAACTTATCGTTAAATGTATCAAGACATGATCCTGGTGTCCTATATATACAACTTATAATTACGTTTGATATATTTTTTATGTGAACTTCAATAGTTACACATTATCCACAGTAGTAGTTAGATGTTCAATTTTACTACATTTGAAAACCTTATCAACATATATTGCAACTCCTCCTCCCCTTCTGTTTTCCCTATTCATTGTAAACAATTCATATCCTTCCATTTCTATATCGCTTATTTTCTCATTATCAAGCCATGTCTCTGATATGGCTATAATTTGGAATTTATTTATTTTACTCAAGCATTTTTTAATTTCTGTAAAGTTTTTATATAGACTTCTACTATTAAAATGTATGATTGAGAATGCACGAAAATCCTTACTTACATTTACATTGAATTGCTCATCAGTGTGGTACTCGCAGGCAAGGTCATAGTTGTTACTACATAAAAATTTATCTGGATCAATGCCATTTTCTGGATCAGATGTCTTATGTTCCGTATAATCAAATATTTGTAATTTTTTTGTGTTTGGGTATAGATTTTCCATTCTAGTATTTGTCAACTTTTCGTCATCAAGTGTACTGTGTCTTCCTTCATTTTATTGATGAGTTGTGTTGGTGCAAGTGTCTGGGTGTGCTTGTATCCATGACACATTTGTAAAGAATGTATGACTTCATGGCTCGTCTGTGGAAAATTACTGAGAATTAGTCCCAACAAGTGCGCTTTGATATTTTTGGAGGCGGAAGGACATTTACCGGAAGAAGTCGGTGGTATGACCCAAGGGGATAAAAAGCCGTCACCAGCTGCGATCGACGCCCTTTTTTCTTCACCCTGCGATGTGGTCTGGACAGAGTGTATTCCCGAAGAAGGATTATAGCTCCGCCAATTCTCTCACTTATCAGATTACTCTATTAACTGGACAAAATCAACATTATTACCTATTACAGAAAATTCATGGAATCCTACAAGTCAGGATCCACTCTACTCCTTTCCTACAGGTAATTTAAAATACTTAGGTGTTAAAATTTCACCTAAGTTAACTGAATTAACTTCTTTAAATTTTTCACCATTATTGGATAGTATCCGTAGTGACCTGGAGCGCTGGAATAATCTTCCGATCTCTTTAATAGGACGGATAGCTACTATAAAAATGAAAGTTTTACCAAAGATTAATTATTTATTTTCAATGATTCCATTTAAACCTACGTCTAACTGGTTCCAATCGCTGGACTCTGCTATCATAAAATTCTATTGGAATAAAAAAAAAGCCAAAATTAGTCTATCTACTCTTCAGGAAAGTAAATCTTCGGAGCATCAAATTTTGCCTTTAATATTTCCATCCATCCATCCATCCATCCATCCATCCATCCATCCATCCATCCATCCATCCATCTTCTCAATAGCTTACTCCTCAAAAGGGTCACGGGGATGCTGAAGCCAATCCCAGCCGGCTTCGGCCAGTAGGCGGGGGACACCCTGAACTGGTTGCCAGCCAATCGCAGGGCACACAGAGACGAACAACCATCCACACTCACACGCACACCTAGGGACAATTCAGAGCGCCCAATTAACCTGCCATGCATGTCTTTGGAATGTGGGAGGAGAAGACCCACGCGGGCACGGGGAGAACATGCAAACTCCACCCAGGAAGGTCCGAGCCAGGACTCGAACCGGAGACCTCAGAACTGGGAAGCGGACGTGCTAACCACTCGACTACCGTGCCGCCGTTATAAAATGTTAATTTAGATATTCAATATTCTTTCTTAATTTAGTACGATTGTCCTACGGCTCCGAAAATTGTGTGGCACCTGTAACACATCCAGATGAACAAAAAATTCTTTGATAGGTGTACCCTAAATAGACAGGAAGCGAGGCACAAGTATTTGAATGTCCAATTTTGGCCCATTTTTGCACATGTACAAGGGTCATACTTTTGCCCATTTCTCCTACACGGTTAACCCAATTGACTTCAAACTTGGGCTGTACCATCTCAACACCTGGGACAACATCAGGCTAAAAAAAACGAAAGCGAAAGTTTTTGACATACTATATGACGGGGGGCGGGGCATCAAATTTAGAGTTTCAAAATTCTTACTAAACATTGCCGGTTGTATGTTTAATCTACAGCTACGAAAATTGGTACACATATGTAACAGCCTACGATCTAAAAAACCTAACAGGAAATAGCTACCCCAGAGGCAGGGCATCAAATTTTGCATTTCAAAATTCTTACTTAATGAGACATATGTAACAGCCCTCAAGGTACAAAAAAACTCTTTTTGATCCATATACTAAACCTAACAGGAAGTCCGCCATTTCGATTTACTTTGGAACGTGTTGCCTTTTTTGGCCGTTTCCTAGGGGTTTTATTTTAATGAACTCCTCCTACAGAATTTATCCAATCATCTTCAAACTTGGTGTGATTCATCTTAAGATGTTGAAGATGAAAAGTTGTGAAAGCTTTTTATTTCGTCGTTCGCCGTTGCCGTGGCATGCACTGTTTGCAATGAAGCATTCCCAGTTGTACTAAGCACTTAGAGCTACGAAAATTTGGAGGCATATGTACAAAAAAGTCTTTGGGTGCCATGTGCTAAACCCAACAACCAATTGTTCCTTATATTTCCTGTACAATAACAGTCTTCAATTTACAGTCTAACTGCGACGCGCCTGCACTCACGCACACACACGGTACGTCAAATCCTTACCTTCAATTTATGGTCATTAAAACACAGGCACAGTGGTTGTTTGTTTGTTTGTTTGTTTTTCGCCGTGACCCGCAACTTTTCACCGAATGTTGTTTTCACCGAAGGGATTTTTTTTTTTTTCACGCCGAGGGGAATAAGCTCTTCTTTCGCGACCAAGACTTTGCGATGCGAGCCGTGTTTGTGACCGGCAATTCACCATTGAAGGTTATTATGTTACGGTGAGTGGAAAAAGTTTGCCTTTTGTTACTACGTTGCCATGATTTGCGGTACTACACGCTAAGCTAACTCCCGGTGAAATGTGTTTGACTCGACAAAACAGCCATCACGACGCCACAGCGAACTGGTCGTGCACATTTGTGTTATTCATATCCGCTTGTAAATGTCTATAAGCAATCGTAGTATTCAAGAATTTTTCGTTCACGGCAAAATAACGCTAGCAGGAGATTTGCAGGTCGCGGCAAAATAACTACTAATAGACACAGTCGCACAATTAAGCTGCTGACAAACACTACACGAGGAAGCGAACTAAATGACAATATTACAAGTATTTCTGTAACATTATTGTTGTGTTTACCTTCGTCTGTCCGTGGCGCGCTGACTCCAGTATTGCTCCGGTGTCCATGAACCGTGGCGTCGAATTGGCCGTCCCATTCACTCGGCAGTCATTTCCACTGCGGCTGCCGCTGTGGTGATCCATGAGCGTTTTATAGTCTTGGTGTAGCTATCTTTGCACCTTATATAGACTTTTTGAGGGTCGTGTGAGCATTTTAGTTGTTCACCTCATCAAGCTTGGCAGTAATAACGTGCATGGTGGCTTGGGTGACGCCAATTCAAAGTCGTACTGTCTTCGTCTCCCAAATGTTTAGACGAGCCTGTACCTCTGTCCTCCTATCCATTCGCTTTTCCTCCATTTTAAAATATTGCAACCAATGAGGACATAATCATAACTAATAAATATTGTAAATACTGTATGAATGTACGTGTACGCTTGCAGTAAAAGAACTGTATGCTCGCAGTTAGGCTAATGGTGGCTGTGCAACACACCTCCAAATTCAAACAACCAATCAGACCAATCAAACAGGAGTCATTTACTCTGTCGCCTCCCTCTCACGGAGGTTTGCAACACATTATGCGATATGCGTGTAAAGGTCCGTGCGAAACATGGACAGCAATGGCGCAAACATGTTTCATTGCTTTGATGAAATTAAAGAAATGTAATAAAGAAATCAGATTTTTGATGTCGTCTTTATTTTGTGGATTCGAAAAAACAGCAACAAAATGGAATGCATAACGTTCCCATTATCTGGGCAACAGAGTGCAATAAAACGCAGCCTGCATTTATAAAAATAAAACGCCAGGCTTTTGAAAAGGTAAAGTATATAAAATCAAATTAATACAGCTCAAGTTTGACGTCTGTGCAAATGCCAAGCAAGTCAGTGCAAGGGTAAAACGAAGCAGCAACCTCTTTTTTTTTTTTGACACGCAACCAACACAGCTATCCGGACCTGAGCAACAAAACACGATAATATCCCTAGCGATGAAGCGGCGCAAAACCTCACCCCTGGACAGCCATCGGACTTTGTTGCGTAGCAGGAGATCGGAATATTCGCTGTCTACTTCATCAAGCAATGCACGGAACTGACGGTGGTTCAGGCAATCCTTCGGCATTGGCAATGAATGCAAATGATTCGGTCCAAGAAACGTTAAATCCTCTGTTCTCTTCAGTTATTTTTCTCTTTTTCACTTTGCGATCCATGGCCCATCACACAGCCGCCTGCCTGGCATCCCGCCCTGCTGATAGAAACGTGTGTCGCAGGCTATGACGTAAATCTTCGTTGACAGAAATGTTGAAATTTAATATTTATTCTACACATTTTTACAGCATTGGAAAACGTTAAGAATGTTTGTGTCATGTTTGTCCTCCTTCAGAAACCATATTAAAACAAAGAAATATATTTCTCTTCCCCATCTTTTTCCATATTCAAACATTTTTGAAAAATCTCCAGGGAGCCACTAGGGCGGCTCTAGAGCCGCAGGTCGCACTAGGGGGAACCACATTGATTTTGCTTGGTTTTAGGAGCAAAACAAACGATAAAAATCCTTTTTATCAATTATTCATAATCTGAAAGTATAATAGATTAGGCAGACTTTTTGAGGGTCGTGTGAGCATTTTAGTTGTTCACCTCACCAAGCTTGGCAGTAATAACTAGGGATGTCACGATAAGGGCAATATCGTGATATCGTGATATTAAAACTGCCAAAATATCCTCGTCGTCATGTTCACAATATTTAAAAGGAACACATCTGTTAAAAAAAAAGTCAGGTTGATTTCCATTTGTGCAGTTTTAGCACCCTCTAGTGCAGGGGTGTCCAAACTTTTTCATTTTAGGGCCACAAAGAGAAACTCAGAAGGACTCAAGGGCCACATAATGTTATGAAGAGAAATTGTGTTTAGTTCTAAAAATTGTACAAATAATTTATTTGTGCTTTTGCATATCTAGAAAAATGCTACAGTGTATAAACCAATTTATTTGTAATATGGCAGTAGGGTTATTATAGTTTTGGAATTTTTCATTTTAGTTAGTTTTGATTAGTTTTCAGGGAGGCTCTGTTAGTTTTTATTAGTTTAGTTCTTTAAAAAAATGCTTAATTTTAGTTTAGTTTGTTAGTTTCAGTATTAGTATTAGTTTTTTTATGTGTATTACTTGTGCGCAATATTTAAAAAACAGCATGGGAGCAACATCATCTGAAGGTGCTTTTCTATTGGCTGCTGCTCGATGACGTCACTTCTCTGTGACATACTTTCAAACGTCATTATTCCGGTTTATAGCAAAATAAATCTACAAAAAAAAACAACAACAAAATCACATTTAAAATCATCCCCAAAGGCTCATGCATTAAATTAATTACCAAAGACTAAAACGAAGGACATGTTTGCTCTAATTATTAGAGTTAGTCTTTGTCATGGTTCGGTTCTCAGCCCTGTTGTGCTCTTGTGTGTGTTTTCAGTGTCAATGACAAGGGGGGCGTTCCCCAGCTCCGCACCTGCATCGAGTTGGCAATCAGGACTATAAGAGGACTCCGACAAGCAACAGCCAGCTGTCGGATTATTATTTGCTCACCATTGTGTCCAAGTGTTCTCCGCGTTTTCCTGTTGGTAAAGTTTTTTGAATCTGCCGTCGTCTTTAGTTAAGTTTTATTCACGTGTGTGTTTCCGCGTCGCCTTTTGTTGATATTTCCGTGTTAATTGATCCCGTGTGCATTTCGTGTCGTCCTTGCCGGTCGCAAGTGTTTTGTGTTTTTTCTAGTCCTTGCCTTTTTGCAAGTGTTTTGGTTACGTTAGTTCTCCTTGCCGTTTGCAAGCGTTTTTGGTTATGTTAGTTCTCCTTGCTGTTGCAAGCGTTTTTTGTTACATTCGCGTTCCTTGCCTTTTGCAAGTGTTTTGTGTTTTCCAATTCGTCCTTGCCTTTTGCAAGTGCTTTCTGTTACTTCCGTGTCCCTTGCCTGTGTGCAGGGACACCTCTGTAAATTTCGTTGTCTTGCCTGCGCGCAAGCTTTGTGCAATCGGTTTTTCAGAAGGAATAAATCGAGATTGTTTTCCTCCTCTGAGCCTGCACTTTTGGGATCTATTCTTTATCGACTCAGTTGAGTCCTTACAGAATAATCCGACCAGCATGGATCCCGCAGACTCGGAGAAGGTGAGACGGGCGTTGGCCAGTCAGGGGCAACGGGTGGTGCAAACCGAAACCTCCTTGGTGGAACTCCAAGAGGTGGTAGGCAGGCTTGCTCACCGGTGCGAGGAAATGTTCGCGAGGTTCGAGCAGCTCGGTTCTCGTGGAGTGCTAAGCCCGGAACTTCCGCGAACGGACCCAGCCACAACGGCTCCTCCAGCAGCTCCAAGGGAACCCGTTTTGCCCCACCCGTCGCGCTACGACGGACAGCCGGGTGGTTGCGGTCAGTTCTTGCATCAATGTTCGCTTATCTTCGACCAGCAACCATACACCTACACTCGTGATCAGTCTAAGATTGCTTTCATTATGAGCCTACTGTCTGGTCAAGCCGCTACATGGGCGATGGTGGTGAGCAACTCACGACCAGACCTCCGGTCCTCCTTCCCGAGTTTTGTTTCCGAGTTTCAACGTGTGTTCGATCATCCAGTCAAGGGGAAGGAGGCCGGAGGTCGGTTGTTAGATTTAGTGCAAGGGGAGAGATCTGTCGCAGACTACTCGATCGCGTTTCGTATTCTGGCCGCAGAAAGCGGGTTTGATGATTGTGCATTACGTAGTATCTTTCGTCGGGGATTGAATACTGTACTGAAAGATGAACTGGCGGTCCGCGATGATACAAGCTCTCTCGAAGGGCTTATTGAACTCACCATACGGCTGGATAACCGTCTACGAGAACGGCACCGGGAGCGGGCTTGTGAGCGGCATGGGCTCTCCACCAACCTCCGACGGACTGGACTCACTCTCAGCGAGGACGCCGAGGCACGTTCCCTTCCGGGCGCCCCAGTGGACACAGGGGAGCCCATGCAGGTCGGAGGAGGACGCCTGCCTCCCGAGGAGCGCCGCCGTCGATGGGTCACTGGAGCCTGTCTCTACTGCGGTCAACCAGGGCATTGGGTGGCTACCTGCCCGGCGAAACCTCCACGCCGGACGCGACCGACCACCCGACTCGGAGGACGGACCCATGAGACCCAGGAGTCCGGAACAGACTCGAACCAGGGTAAGCACCTACCGGGGGGAACCGAACCACGCCTTTCGAGCAGGGCGAGCTGTGATATTAGACGGTTAGAATTGTCAGGGGAGTTGTCCGACTGCGGGATGAATCTTAAGATTAAGGCACTCATAGATTCAGGCGCCGACGATTGCTTTGTCGATCCATGTGTGGTAGAGGCGTTAGGAAGCCCGGTGGAACTGTTGGGGGAATTATTCGGGAAATCATGTTGAGAAAAGGAGTTTTTTCGTGATGCCCTCCCGTGCTGCTCCGCTCGTATTGGGGCTCCCTTGGCTGAAGACTCATAACCCCGACATCAATTGGGAGAAGCCCGCGTTGGAGAACTGGAGTCCCTTCTGCCACGCCCACTGTTTGAGGTCGGCAGAAGGGACCACCACGGTGTCCGTAGGTCCGGTTCCCGAAGCAATTTGCCTCGATCAGGTTCCGAAGGAATACCATGACTTAGGAAAGGTGTTTAGTAAGGACCGTGCCCAGGCATTGCCACCCCATAGACCATACGACTGTGCTATTGAGCTGATACCCAATGCGCCACTACCGAGTTCGCGCCTGTATCAAGTATCTCAGCCGGAACAAGAAGCCCTCAGGGAATATATTTCGAGTTCGCTGGCCAGTGGTCAGATCCGTCCGTCTAAATCACCCGTGGGGGCGGGGTTTTTCTTCATAGAAAAGAAAGATAAGACCCTTCGTCCCTGTGTTGACTATCGGGGATTGAATGAGATTACAGTTAAGAATAAGTACCCGCTTCCACTGTTGGACTCGGCCTTCGCTCCGTTACAGTCTGCCCGAATCTTTTCTAAGTTAGACTTACGAAGTGCGTATCACTTAGTACGCATTCGAAAAGGAGATGAATGGAAGACCGCGTTCAAGACCCCCCTAGGTCATTTTGAGTATTGCGTCATGCCTTTCGGGTTAACGAATGCGCCCGCGGTGTTCCAGTGCCTAATTAACGATGTCCTCCGAGACATGTTGAATGTTTTTGGTTTTGTGTATTTGGATGACATTCTAATCTTCTCGCGAGACGAGCATGAGCACCGACAACATGTTCGCCTGGTGCTCCAGCGTCTTTTGGAGAATCGACTATATGTCAAAGCGGAGAAATGCGAGTTTCATTCCAAGTCTGTACAGTTCTTGGGCTTTATTATTGAGGGGGGGCAACTGCGGGCAGACCCGATTAAGACACAGGCAGTGGCCGAGTCCCACAACACGTAAGCAGTTGCAAAGGTTTTTGGGCTTCGCCAACTTTTATCGCCGGTTTATTAGGAACTATAGTCTACGGGCCGCCCCACTTACCAGGTTAACGTCGAGTAAAGTTCCGTTTAGGTGGACCCCGTGCGCCGAAGAGGCATTCACAGAACTTAAGCAATTGTTCATAAACCCACCCGTATTGCTCCACCCTAATACTGATATCCCCTTTGTGGTCGAGGTTGACGCGTCGGATTCAGGAGCGGGGGCGGTCCTGTCCCAGCGGTCGCCAGAAGACGGGAAGCTCCACCCCTGCGCCTTCTTCTCCAGGCGACTAAGCCCAGCGGAGCGCAACTACGACGTGGGGAATCGGGAATTATTGGCGATCGTTCTGGCACTTCAAGAATGGAGACACTGGCTGGAGGGCGCGAAGGAACCGTTCCAAGTACTGACCGATCATAAGAACTTGGCGTACCTCCGGTCAGCGAAGAGACTAAATTCCAGACAGGCACGCTGGGCCCTACTTTTCACCCGATTCCACTTTGTCGTGGACTACCGCCAAGGTTCCCGGAACCAGAAGCCGGATGCGTTGTCCCGAATGCACGACGTGGCTACTCCCGAGACTGGGACGGAATCAATTCTACCGGAACATTGTTTTGTGGGCGCAGTGCGCTGGGAGGTGGAGAAGAGGGTTACGGAGGCATTGGAGGGAATCACCATCCCGGAGGACTGTCCGGACGAGAGGCTGTTCGTCCCGGACCCATTGCGGGCGGAGGTCCTGCAGTGGGGTCACACTTCGAGAATCGCCTGCCATCCGGGTATTCATAGGACTCTCGCCCTCATCGGCCAACGGTTCTGGTGGCCGGAGATGAGGAAGGACATCACCAGGTTTGTCAAGGCCTGCACCGCTTGTGCATGTGGGAAATCCTCCCACCAGCCTCCGGCGGGTCTACTGCGACCCCTGCCCATCCCTTCGCGACCGTGGTCCCATATCTCCCTCGACTTCATCACTGGCCTCCCTCGTTCTAGAGGGAATACAGTGATCATGACTGTGGTAGACCGGTTCTCCAAGCTGGCACATTACGTAGCTCTCTCCAAACTGCCTTCATCCTGGGAGACAGCACAACTCCTCGTCCGGCACGTATTCAGGCTTCATGGACTGCCGGTGGACTTGGTGTCGGACCGTGGGCCGCAGTTCATAGCACAGGTCTGGAAGAAATTCTGTAAACTGTTGGGAGCCACAGCCAGCTTATCGTCGGGGTATCATCCGCAGACTAACGGCCAGACAGAAAGGGCCAATCAAGACCTGGAAGCCGCCCTCCGGTGTGTCTGTCTGCACAACCCCGAATCTTGGTCCACGCATCTACCCTGGATAGAGTACGCAACCAACACCTTGCCTACTTCTGCTACTGGACATTCACCCTTCATGGCGGCGTACGGTTACCAGCCACCCCTGTTTCCGTCACAAGAAGGCCCCATAGAATTACCCACGGTTCAGCAGCACCTACGCCGAGCCCACAAGGTGTGGCGAGAGACCAGAGCGGCGTTGTCCCGCACAGCTGAACGCAACAAGGAAATAGCGGATCGCCGGCGGCGGCCGGAGCCGGCCTACCAGCCCGGGGACAAGGTTTGGCTTTCCTCCCGGGACATGCGGCTGGCTGGTGGGGCCAAGAAGTTGGGTCCGCGCTTTATTGGACCGTTCGAGATTCTTGCCATGATCAACCCTGTCACTGCAAAACTCCGACTACCCTCTTCCCTCAAGGTGCATCCGGTGTTCCACGTCTCCCTCCTGAAGCCTGTGACCCCCTGCCCACTGAATCCTCCCGCACCAGCTCCGCCTCCTCCCAGGTTGGTCGATGGGGACCCTGTTTACACTGTCAGAGAAATTTTGGACTCAAGGTGCAGGGGCCGGGGCTTCCAGTACCTGGTGGACTGGGAGGGCTACGGACCTGAGGAGCGCTAGTGGATCCCCCGCTCCTGGATCCTGGACCCGTCTCTATTGGACACATTCTATGCTGCACACCCGGATAAACCAGGTGGTCCGCCAAGGGTCGTCCGTTAAGGGGGGGGTACTGTCATGGTTCGGTTCTCAGCCCTGTTGTGCTCTTGTGTGTGTTTTCAGTGTCAATGACAAGGGGGGCGTTCCCCAGCTCCGCACCTGCATCGAGTTGGCAATCAGGACTATAAGAGGACTCCGACAAGCAACAGCCAGCTGTCGGATTATTATTTGCTCACCATTGTGTCCAAGTGTTCTCCGCGTTTTCCTGTTGGTAAAGTTTTTTGAATCTGCCGTCGTCTTTAGTTAAGTTTTATTCACGTGTGTGTTTCCGCGTCGCCTTTTGTTGATATTTCCGTGTTAATTGATCCCGTGTGCATTTCGTGTCGTCCTTGCCGGTCGCAAGTGTTTTGTGTTTTTTCTAGTCCTTGCCTTTTTGCAAGTGTTTTGGTTACGTTAGTTCTCCTTGCCGTTTGCAAGCGTTTTTGGTTATGTTAGTTCTCCTTGCTGTTGCAAGCGTTTTTTGTTACATTCGCGTTCCTTGCCTTTTGCAAGTGTTTTGTGTTTTCCAATTCGTCCTTGCCTTTTGCAAGTGCTTTCTGTTACTTCCGTGTCCCTTGCCTGTGTGCAGGGACACCTCTGTAAATTTCGTTGTCTTGCCTGCGCGCAAGCTTTGTGCAATCGGTTTTTCAGAAGGAATAAATCGAGATTGTTTTCCTCCTCTGAGCCTGCACTTTTGGGATCTATTCTTTATCGACTCAGTTGAGTCCTTACAGTCTTAGTTAGTTTTATAAACATAAAATGTAGTTTCAGTTAGTTTTCATTTTTTAAAAAAACATTTTCGTTTTTATTTTTTTTTATTATTATTATTATTTTTATTGTTTTTATTTTTTTCGGTAACAATATTGTTTTTATTTTATTTGAGTTTTTTCATTAGTTTTAGTTAACTAAAATAACCTTTAATAGCACCTGTTTTTCGATTACCCCCCCCCCCCCTTCTTACTTTGACCATCTCCAAACATTTTTGTTTTGTTTATTTTATTTGAACTGAGTCAAATGCCATTTTTAGCATGCGCACTAATCTACAAATTGTTTGTCTTTTCGACGGCGGAAGGATCAACTGTCTGCAGCGCATCGATTAGCTGTCTACACGGTGACGCGCAGTGATACGAACGAACAGAAAAGTAGTGCCTGGCGGTAATGGCGTCTGACTTTTTTTCAGAAAAGAGTATTGTGATGCAAATGTATCACTCTTTTGAACACAAATTGTTTTTAGAAGAAAAACGCTTTTATTTCCGTGACCCTAGCCAGCCAGCTGGACTATTTTCCTCTCGTCCAACACCGGACCAGAACTCGTGTCACAGAACGCTGTCAGGGGTAAGTCAGTGCTGATCGCACACACTGGAGGTGAGGATGAAATAGAGATTCATGTCAAAAAATCCGCACGATCCCTTTAAGTAACAACCTGTCAGTGCTCCCCCGCTAGAGTTCGACATGGTTTAATGTGTGAATGTAGTAATTTGAATTAAAAATTGATTCGTTAAGAAAAAGATTCATTAAGAAAAATATCCCCTGGAGGCGGGGCTCGCTGGCGAGCGCCTGGTGGCCGGGCCTGCACCCATGGGGCCCGGCCGGGCACAGCCCGAAGAGGCAACGTGGGTCCCCCTTCCCACGGGCTCACCACCGGTGGGAGGGGCCAAAGGGGTCGGGTGCAGTGTAGGCTGGGTGGCGGCCAAGGGAGGAGACCTTGGCGGACCGACCCCCGGCTACAGAAACTGGCTCTTGGGACATGGAATGTCACCTCTCTGGCAGGGAAGGAGCCCGAGCTGGTGTGTGAGGCAGAGAAGTTCCGACTAGACATAGTCGGACTCGCCTCCACACACAGCTTGGGCTCTGGTACCAGTCCTCTTGAGAGGGGTTGGACTCTCTTCCACTCTGGAGTTGCCCATGGTGTGAGGCGCAGAGCAGGTGTGGGCATACTTATTGCCCCCCGGCTCGGCGCCTGTACGTTGGGGTTTACCCCGGTGGACGAGAGGGTTGCTTCCCTCCGCCTTCGGGTGGGGGGACGGGTCCTGACTGTTGTTTGTGCATATGCACCAAACAGCAGTTCAGAGTACCCACCCTTTTTGGAGTCCTTGGAGGGTGTGCTGGAGAGCGCTCCCTCTGGGGACTCCCTCGTCCTGCTGGGGGACTTCAACGCTCACGTGGGGAATGACAGTGAGACCTAGAGGGGCGTGATTGGGAGGAACGGCCCCCCTGATCGGAACCCGAGCGGTGTTCTGTTATTGGACTTCTGTGCTCGTCACGGTTTGTCCATAACGAACACCATGTTCAAGCATAAGGGTGTCCATATGTGCACTTGGCACCAGGACACCCTAGGCCGCAGTTCGATGATCGACTTTGTAGTCGTGTCATCGGATTTGCGGCCGCATGTTTTGGACACTCGGGTGAAGAGAGGGGCGGAGCTGTCAACTGATCACCACCTGGTGGTGTGTTGGCTCCGATGGTGGGGGAAGATGCCGGTCCGACCTGGCAGACCCAAACGTATTGTGAGGGTTTGCTGGGAACGTCTGGCGGAATCCCCTGTCAGAAGGAGTTTCAATGCCCACTTCCGGCAGAGCTTCTCCCTTGTCTCGGGGGAGGCGGGGGACATTGAGTCCGAATGGGCCATGTTCCGCGCCTCCATTGTTGAGGCGGCCGATCGGAGCTGTGGCCGTAAGGTGGTCGGTGCCTGTCGTGGCGGCAATCCTCGAACCCGCTGGTGGACACCAGCGGTAAAGGATGCCGTCAAGCTGAAGAAGGAGTCCTATCGGGCCTTTTTGGCCTGTCGGACTCCGGAGGCAGCTGACAGGTACCGGATGGCCAAGCGGAACGCGGCTTCGGCGGTTGCTGAGGCAAAAACTCGGGCATGGGAGGAATTCGGTGAGGCCATGGAAAACGACTTCCGGACGGCTTCGAGGAAATTCTGGTCCACCATCCGGCGTCTCAGGAGGGGAAAGCAGTGCACCGTTAACACTGTTTATAGTGGCGATGGGGTGCTGCTGACCTCGACTCGGGACGTCGTGAAGCGGTGGGGGGAATACTTCGAAGACCTCCTCAATTCCACCAACACGTCTCCTTTTGAGGAAGCAGAGTCTGGGGACTCTGGGGTGGGCTCTCCTATCTCTGGGGTCGAAGTCACTGAGGTGGTTGGAAAGCTCCTCGGTGGCAGGGCCCCGGGGGCGGATGAGATCCGCCCGGAGTTCCTAAAGACTCTGGATGTTGTGGGGCTGTCGTGGTTGACACGCCTCTACAACATCGCGTGGACATCGGGGACAGTGCCTCTGGATTGGCAGACCGGGGTGGTGGTCCCCCTTTTTAAGAAGGGGGACCGGAGGGTGTGTTCCAACTACAGAGGGATCACACTCCTCAGCCTCCCTGGTAAGGTCTATTCAGGGGTGCTGGAGAGGAGGGTCCGTCGGGAGGTCGAATCTTGGATTCAGGAGGAGCAGTGTGGTTTTCGTCCTGGCCGTGGAACAGTGGACCAGCTCTACACCCTCCGCAGGATCCTCGAGGGTGCGTGGGAGTTCGCTCAACCAGTCCACATGTGTTTTGTGGATTTGGAGAAGGCGTTCGACCGTGTCCCTCGGGGAGTTCTGTGGGGGGTGCTTCGGGAGTACGGGGTGCCGGGCCCCTTGATACGGGCTGTTCGGTCCCTGTACGACCGTTGCCAGAGTTTGGTCCGCATTGCCGGCAGTAAGTCGGATTCGTTTCCGGTGAGGGTTGGACTCCGCCAAGGTTGCCCTTTGTCACCGATTCTGTTCATAACTTTTATGGACAGAATTTCTAGGCGCAGCCGAGGCGTGGAGGGGTTCCGGTTTGGTGGCCTCAACATTGCATCTCTGCTCTTTGCAGATGATGTGGTGCTGTTGGCTTCATCAGGCCGGGGCCTTCAGCTCTCACTGGAGCGGTTCGCAGCCGAGTGTGAAGCGGCTGGGATGAGGATCAGCACCTCCAAATCCGAGACCATGGTCCTCAGTCGGAAAAGGGTGGAGTGTCGTCTTCAGGTCGGGGATGAGATCCTGCCCCAAGTGGAGGAGTTCAAGTATCTTGGGGTCTTGTTCACGAGTGAGGGTGGGATGGAGCGGGAGATCGACAGGCGGATCGGTGCAGCGTCTGCAGTGATGCGGACTCTGTATCGGTCCGTCGTGGTGAAGAAAGAGCTGAGCCAAAAGGCAAAGCTCTCGATTTACCGGTCGATCTACGTTCCAACCCTCACCTATGGTCACGAGCTGTGGGTCGTGACCGAAAGAACGAGATCCCGGATACAAGCGGCCGAAATGAGCTTCCTCCGCAGGGTGTCCGGGCTCTCCCTTAGAGATAGGGTGAGAAGCTCGGTCATCCGGGAGGGACTCAGAGTCGAGCCGCTGCTCCTCCGCGTTGAGAGGAGCCAGCTGAGGTGGCTCGGGCATCTGGTTCGGATGCCTCCTGGACGCCTCCCTGGGGAGGTGTTCCGGGCATGTCCCACTGGCGGGAGGCCCCGGGGACGACCCAGGACACGCTGGAGAGACTATGTCTCTCGGCTGGCCTGGGAACGCCTCGGGATCCCGCCGGAGGAGCTGGTTGAAGTGGCTGGGGAGAGGGAAGTCTGGGTTTCCCTCCTGAAGCTGCTGCCCCCGCGACCCGACCCCGGATAAGCGGAAGAAGATGGATGGATGGATGGATGGAAGAAAAATATCCTGTAGAATATCTCCACCTGCTTGGATTAAATTGCGCCGGTATCCGGGACTGATGACATCCTTAAGGTAGGATGACTGTTCTGTTCACTTTCTTGCTGAATGGTGTATTTCGACTTTTTCCATCCATTAGCAGATCCGCGTATCCTCACAACATAAATCATTTGTGAATTATGTGGCTAGAAAATTTGGGCTGTTTTTAAACTGCTGAGCAAGACGCGGCGCGAGCTAGATGCTAGGCTAAAAACACTCCCCCTAGTTATGAGGCATACTCTCTAATAATTGCTTATTTTCATTCGCTCTATTACAATTGACCTTTCGCAAACTCCGCCCCCCAAACGAGCATTGACCAATCACACATTTAGCAACCGTTGCTATGTAAGCAATAGCATAGTCCGTCATGCTTTACTCAGCTCTCGATGACGTCCATAGTCTGATTGATTTTATTTGATGGCTTACGAGACTGCTAACCACCATAAAACTTTACGGAAGAAGAGTGACAACCATTAACAAGCTCCGGACCTCCAGAATGATGAAGCGGTGTGCCTACGGAGTAAGTAAATCGGACTGTGCTAAGGTAAGACTATGCTAACTCTATCGGGCTAACTAGCTAGCTGTAGTGTAGTTTGCTTTCGGGGCAATAACAAAACGATATCAAAGTTATTGTAGTTACTATTAATGAAAAATATATTTTACTAGAATGACATTACCATCTAAGTTAAGCTTGTTCAGTCAGTGGTTAATGTTAGTTTAATGTATTCTGTTAGCTTTTGCATTTGTCTAAATGTTGCGAGCTAACATTAACACAAAGCTTCGTCAATTTTGGAAAACTTAGCGTCCTAATAAGTGCCCCGAGCTTATCTTGTTTTCATTTTTCATGCAGCATTTTGTGAACGGACACCCGTCTCCGGAGTATCCCAACCTTGTGCTTGCTGTACAAGTGTTGAACCAGACAAGGGAGCAGCTCGAAGGCTGTTAACCTTAACTAAATCCATGGCTAGGGTGACATAAATATATTTTTTTTTATGATGGACAAAGAATAACAATGACTGATCTGATGCTTTCAAAGACAAAAACCCCCCACTAATGTTTAGCTAGCTATAAACACCGAGGTTTAGCTAATTTGCTGACCTAAGAGTAATCCTCATATTTTAACAATACTAGACTAATATAAGTAAGAAAACTTACCCGGCAGTACAAGAGCACGACTGGTCCATAATGCTGTGCTGGTTGCATCTGAAGTATAGGTCATGGTGTTTTCTCAGATTTAGCGTGCGTCCTGTATATTTCCCCTTCGCTGGCTAATTTAATATTATGACTATAACCCTCCACTGCATATTGTAAACCTTTTTGCCTCGATCTGGAGGATATTGCACTGGTATTGCTCCAAAAGAAATCACTAATACACGCCGGTGCAAGTCTTCCCGTCACGGCTTGTGCTGTCGGAGTCACCAAGCTTGACGGACTAGCAACAGTAACTAAGGGAGGCGGAGCTTAAGCGAAAGGTCAGTTTGGACGTTTGTGCAACTTGGAAATGAAACTAGAGACCTCAAGGAGGCTGTTTGTGGAGAAATCTCAATATGGACAAATAAAGTCCAGCTGTCTAATATCGTCCATATCTCTATTTTGATCCTTCCCACATGCGGACCTTTTTGCAGGTCAGATATTAATGCATCGCTTTGATTCCTGTCACTTGCGCAATGTTTTTTTTGTTTTTTTTTTCATACTCACAATGCATTGTGGTCTATATCAACCCGGTTGAGCATCGATGTTGACTACTTTTCAGAGTGAATTTTGGGTAATTTTGAGTGCCCTACATTTTCGTTCCCTGGACATTCGGACACCATTGCAAAATGGCGTGACCCCTCAGTACGGCACAATACAGGGAGTAGGGTGCACATTTAGACATAGCCGGTGACTACTTCCGTAAATACTGGCGCGACGACCTTAGCAATTCAACAATTTGCCTGACATTAAACAGCGCATGCAAGGACCCCTTAGTAGTCTCACAATATGCCCAATGTAAAAACCAAAAACTCAGCACTGAACTATCAAGCATTAGCATAGCAATAATGAGGAATTTACAAGTTACATTTGCAAGTACATTTATCATCCACTGATGCCATCACACCACAATAAAAAGGGTAAGGTATTTTTTATTGTTTAAAACTGTACAGGGTGTACAGGTTTTTACATAAATAGAAATTAAATTAAATTACAAATAAATTTAATTAGATTAGTTTGGAGCTTGGGAACGGATTAATTGCATTTACATTATTTCCGTTGGGAACAAATGTTTCGACAAATCAGACTTTAAACACTTCACAGGAACAAATTATGTTCAAACTTCGAGGTACCACTGTATGTACATAAGCTCTCAATGCTGCTGTTACACAACTAGTCTGTTCTAGTACTTTAAGACAGACAGACCCTCGCACAATGCTACGAAACAGGACAGGTTACAACAGCAACAACAAAAATAGATATGGTTGATTACAGATATTGTTTAAATGGACATTTAATAAAGTTAATTTACATTTACATTTTGTGGCAATTAATAATGTTAAAATAACACAGGTTAAGTAATTAAAACATTCACTGTAATGGTTGATACAGGTTTTATGATGGCAATTGTTTTGGAATGGATTATTTCAAATATTATTTCAATTGGTTGCTATTATAACATTTGTGTTGAAATTGAAACAGACTGAAAGGGGTCCAGCGTCACACAACTGAGAATATTCTCATTATAATGAGTATCCATGCCCACTTGCTCGAAACTGGAGTTTTTTTCTAGACAATTCCTTTGACCAAAGTAGTACTGTAAATAAGATCTGGAACTGTTTTGTGCTGTGCTGACGAGTGCTGTATATTGTATATGCGCTGTATATTATATATGCGACAAAATGTATACTTTACCTTAAGTCCTTAGAATTTTTTAAAGTATTTGCAAAGGGGATTTTAAAAACAACACTTTATTAGTTTAATGAAATTATTCTGTCTATGATTACTAAATGAATAAAAGGCATCAACTTGGACAACTCCACAAAATTGTGGCCATTAAAAAAAAATAAAAAAATGTTTTCAATCTTAAAATCATGTGCACCATGATGTCTTGATATATTAAATCTGCTGTATACATTCATAATTAAAATAGATACAAATGAGACCAACATTATATGATCCGGAGCTGCTTACAAGCATAATGACCGTTCAACTTTTTTGCATGGGTGAATTGTCACATATACACTTCTTTCAATTGATAGCAAAAACTACTGTGTTTTTCATGTGTTTCTTCAGCTAGTCTCTCCCAGAACCTCCCTGAACCTGTTTCTCACAAAGGTGAGTACAACCCTCACATTTGTGCAGATAAATTACTAGGGATGGGAGAATATATCTTACTTCGAGATCGCACGGAATTAGAAGAGTTAGTGCCTTGACACGCTCTTATGTTGAAGTCGTTCCCGGCGTAATGCCGACTTGATTTGTCGCTGTCGTCAGAAACATGTCTTCTTGAAATCAAGTTCTATCGATACTTACGGACACTAAAAAAAAATATCTAATTGAGCTGACAATGTATTATACGGTGCCTGTTGCCAGCATTTAATGGCAGCTCTAGAGCCTGTAATGCTAATGCTGCTAAGTGTCTCTAAGCTATGTGGCTAGCACTGCTCAGCATTTCTGAAGGCCGTTTGATTACTTTTAAAAGGCGTAAATGACGTAAAAGGCGAAAAAGGTGCCACATTTTTATGCTGACTTGACGTGCTGATCACTTTTTAATAAACCAGGCTTGCTTAACTGTGTTGATTTAACCAGCAAAACCGCTACTGTGGTTTTGACATCACCTCGTCTTATAGACCAAAATCTATGGCGAGAATTTCTAGATAGGAAATTAGTTTGCTGGTAAGCACTGTTTAATTTTAAGTTAAAAAAAAAAAGTTTATTTTCTAAAAATTAAAACCAGTTGGTCATTTATTATTGTGTTGTTTTTGTCTTCTGTATTTAGGATTTATAAAATAATTGATCTTCTCTGTGAGCAGTCACCTTACTATGGTGGAGGGCTTTGTGTGCCCCAATGATCTCAAGGAGCCAAGTTGTCTTGGGGCTTTATGTCCCTGGCAGGGTCACCATGGCAAACAAGTCCTACGGGAGGGGCTTGAAAAGACCCCTTCTGTTGAACACAATAATTTGTCATGCGTGTCCCTTGATCATGGGTCACCGGGGCCCCCCTCTGGAGTCAGGCCTGGAGGTGGGGCTTGAAGGCTAGTGTCTAGTGGCTGGGCCTGTTCCCATGGGGCACGGCTGGGAACAGTCCGAAAAGGCAAAGTGTCCCCCTTCCCTTGACTCAACATCTGTAGGAGGGGCCAAAGGGGTCGGGTGCTCAGGGAGCTGGGTGGCGTGTTGGCAGATGCCGGTTTGACCCTGCAGAACCAAACCTATTGTTAGAGTTTGCTGGGAAGGTCAGAATCTCCTGTCAGAAAGAATTTCAACACCAACCTCTGGCAGAAGTTGTCCCGGGGGAAGTGGGGGACATTAACTCATTCACTGCCAATGACAACTATAGACGTCAAAAATCCAAGCAAAAAGCCAGTGCAAATTTTGACAAGAAATTTGAATTGAAGTTTTAGTTATTCATTGTTTTCATTCATAGTTATTAATCATTGTTGTTATGAATAACGACGATGACAACAATTTCATTGCTAAGTGCTACCATTGTGCGTAGAACGGATTCCTGTTACCCTACAACACGGGCGTTGACGTTCTTGCGATCGGTCTTGGTCTTACTGAGACCACATACTGGGTCTCGGCCTCCAAAAGCCCAATTTTAGTCGACTAAAATTGCTCTTTATTTTTGTTGACTAAAGTTGGATTAAAACTAAAATACAATCAGGTGACTGAGTTATGACTAAGGCTTTAATTAAATTTAGTCAGAAGACTATAACTAAAACTAAATTATTTTTTTTAATTAAAATTTTAATTTTAAATTTTCTTTTTTTTTTTTTTTTCAAAATTAAAACTGGCTGTTTGCTTGGATTTTGACGTCTATAGTCGTCATTGGCAGTGAATGAGTTAAGTCCAAGTGGATCATCTTCTGCGCCTCCATTGTCAAGGCGGCCAATCAGAGCTACGGCCGTAAGGTGGTCAGTGACTGTCGTGGTGACAGTCCCCGAACCCTATGGTGGACACCAGTGGTCAGGGCCTTTTTTGGCCAGTGGAACACCGGAGGCAGCTGACGGGTACCAAATAGCCAGGCGAACGCAGGTTCAGTGGTCACTGAGGCAAAAACTCAGGCATGGGAGGAGCTTGGCGAGGCCATGGAAAACGACTTAATCAATTCTAGTCCACCCTCTGGCATCTCAGGAGGGGGAAGCACCATTAACACTGTGTAAAGTGGAGATGGGGCGCTGCTGACCTCGACTCAGGACGTCATGAGTCGGTGGGGAGTAAGGCTGCACGATATTGAAAAAAACATGCGATACGCGATATACTTGCTGAACATAGCGATATCGATATTATTGCAATATTTAACATGTACCTCAAGAAATTACATTTTTATTACCTAATGAAAGAAAAACATTTTTCATGGGGCAAAATAAGCAACCTTCATGTAATCTTAGTTAATTAATTGTAATTATGTCTTGATCATTTTCAACTATTGAATGGGGATGCACATTTTAGTTAGCATCTGACTGGTCAAATTCATATAAAAAGCATAAAATTCCATATAAAACTTATTGCGTGCCTTTGCGATATGCATACTGCAAGGGCCAATATCGCGATATCGACATTTTTTCGATATATTGTGCAGCCCTAGTGGGGAGAATACTTCAAAGACCTCCTTAATTCCACCGACACACCTTTCTTTGAGGAAGCAGAGTCTCGGGACTCAGAGGTGGGCTCTCTTATGTCTGGGGTCAAAGTCACTGATGTGGTTAGAAAGTTCCTCAGTGGCAGTGGATGAGATCTGCCCGGAGTACCTAAAAGGGTCTGGATGTTGTAGGGCTGTCCTGGTTGACACGCCTCTACAACATCGTGTGGACATCGGGGACAGAGCCTCTGGATTGGCAGACTGGGTTTGTGGTCCCTCTTATTAAGAAGTGGGGCCGGAGTGTGTGTTCCAACTACAGAGGGATCACACTCCTCAGCTTCCCTGGTAAGGACTTTCAAGGGTGCTAGAGTTGGGAACTCGATTCTGACATTCAGGAGCAATGTGGTTTTTGACCCACCCACGGAGTGGCGATATGCCCTCAGCAGGGTGCTCGAGGGTGCATGGGAGTTCGTCCAACCAGTCTACGTTTTGTGGACTCAGAGAAGTTGTTCGACCGTGTCCCCTGGGTAGTTCTGTGGAGGGTGCTTCGGGAGTATGGGATGTTAGTGTCAGAGTTTGGTCCGGCAGTAAGTTGGATTTGTTTACAGTGAGTGTTGGACTGTGCCAATGTTGCCCTTTGTAACCTATTCTGTTCATAACCTTCATGAACAGAATTTCTACTTACAGGGAGGGAGTCTGGTTTGGTAGCCTCAGTATTGCATCTCTGCTTTTTTGGAGATGATGTGGTGCTATTGGCTTCTTCAGGCTGTGATCTCCAACTCTTACTGGAGCGGTTTCCAGCCAAGTGTGAAGCGGTTGGGATGAGAATCAGCACCTCCAAATCCGAGACCATGGTCCTCAGTCGGAAAAGGGTGGATTGCTCTTTCCAGGTCAGGGATGAGATCCTAGCCCCAATGGAGGAGTTCAAGTATCTTGGGGTTTTGTTCACGAGTGAGGGCAGGACGGAATGGGAGATTGACAGATGGATCTGTATCAGTCCGTTGTGATGAAGAAAGAGCTGAGCCGAAAGGCGAAACTCTCAATTTACCGGTTGATCGATGTTCTCACCCTCACCTATGGTCATGACCTGTGGGGTCGTAACCAAAAGAACAAGATCCAGGATATAAGCGGCTGAAATCAGTTTCCTCCACAGCGTGTCCAAGCTGTCCCTGAGTGATAGGGTGAGAAGCTCGGTCATCCGGGAGGGACTCAGTGTCGAGCCGCTGTTCCTCCACATTAGCTGCTTTTCCACCAACAAGCCCAGGAACTTTGAGTTCCGGGTAAAGGGAGTTCTTGGTGGTAAAAGTTCAGCAGGGAATTTAGAATTGTGTTTCCACAGCTTCACAGCAGTCTTACAGTTCTCGGTAATTAATTCAAATGATCTTGATTGAGCCTAGCTGATCTAAAAACAACGCCCCCAAATTTGATCAATCAGCTGTGGCCACTGCAGCCCGCCCCCTCAAAGTTCCTGCCTGGCTCAGCAAGACCCTGCTGCTGAGATAGTACTTGGATGCCCCCTGGGTGTCACGCCGCCACCGGCGTGACGGCCCATGCTTTTATTTTCATAGTCATGTTTCCTGTTTTATTTTGATATTCTGATTCCCTTCTCACCCCAGGTCACTTGCCCTTCCTGCCGCTCCCTAATTACCGGTTCCCTCCCATGATTATCACCACCTGTCACCAATCAACCCAGACAATAAAAGCCACCTGCATTCTCCCCTCAGTGCCGAAGTGTCACATCTCAGTGCATGGAAGCGTCCTCACAGCCCTCGTACCACAGTCCTTGTTTTATGCTTTGCCTTGCGCCCTTAGTTTGCCCCTTGTTTTCCTCCCTAGTGGAGCGCTTTCTGTTGTCCCTGTTTTTGAGTGCCCTTTTTGTATCTCCAGTTTGGAGCTCTTTTTGTTCAGCCTTTTTTTCCCCTCTTTAAGAGGCGATTTGAGTTTCCAGTCATTAAAGCTGCAGCCTTGTTGGCCAACTTTATACCTGCGTCTGTCCTACCTCCTCTCGTCGTGTCAGTACACTTCGGCCAGCATGGACTCAGCAGATAAGTTGGAGGCTGCACTGCGGAGGCAGGCCACTCGCTTGTCGCACCTGGAGGAGATCCAGCAAGCCATGGCCACCCGGATAGGTGAACTTGCTGGACAGGTGCAGGGGCTGATGAGCCACCTGCAACACTCCACGCTACCCACCACGAGACAGGAAACCACCGCTGAACCACCGACCACAACTCCAGCATTGGCCGGAGTAGGTCTGAGACTGGCTCCCCCGGAGCGTTACTCGGGAGAACCAGGACACTGCCAGGCATTCCTGACTGAATGCGATATCCATTTTGAACTTTCACCACAGGCCTTTCCAACAGACCGTTCCTGCGTGGCCTTCATAATCTCGCACCTGACTGGACGAGCCAGGGACTGGGCCACCGCGGAATGGGCACGAAACTCCCCGACCTGCTCAACCGCAGCCGGGTTTTGCATGACTCTCCGCCAAGTGTTCGATCCAGTCAACATGGATCGAGAGAAGACGCGAGAACTCAGCTATCTCAGACAAGGCAGAGAATCGGTTAATGATTACGCCATCCGATTCCGAACTCTAGCAGCCAAGAGTGGCTGGAACGACACAGCTCTCTTTGACCACTTTTTGAAGGGGCTCACAACCTCCATGCAGGAACTCTTGCTTCCAAGTGACTTACCCGGCGACCTGGACTCATTGATTTCACTTGCCATCCGCACTGATCATCGGAGGCGGGAGCTCAAGCAGAGCAGCGGACTCCAAAGGATTCCTGGTTCGGGACCCCTCCAGCATCCACTGGCAAGTGAGTCTTCAAGATATGCATTTCCCCAGTCATCCACCGCAAGGGAGGTCAGTGGAAATGACGAGGAACCCATGCAGCTTGATCGGACCCAGCTAACCATCGAGGAGCGACAGCGTCGCCGCCAAGAAGGCCGCTGCTACTACTGTGGTGAACTTGGTCATCTGGTGGGATCTTGCACCGTGAAGAGAGGTCCACCGGTGAGTTTCCCGTCACCCCGTCCTGCTAAGACTCAAAGATTCACGCAAGTCCGGATAAGCCACCATGTTATGGCCACCGGCGTGACGGCGATGCTTTTATTTTCATAGTCATGTTTCCTGTTTTATTTTGATATTCTGATTCCCTTCTCACCCCAGGTCACTTGCCCTTCCTGCCGCTCCCTAATTACCGGTTCCCTCCCATGATTATCACCACCTGTCACCAATCAACCCAGACAATAAAAGCCACCTGCATTCTCCCCTCAGTGCCGAAGTGTCACATCTCAGTGCATCTCACAGCCCTCGTACCACAGTCCTTGTTTTATGCTTTGCCTTGTCTTGCGCCCTTAGTTTGCCCCTTGTTTTCCTCCCTAGTGGAGCGCTTTCTGTTGTCCCTGTTTTTGAGTGCCCTTTTTGTATCTCCAGTTTGGAGCTCTTTTTGTTCAGCCTTTTTTCCCTCTTTAAGAGGCGATTTTGAGTTTCCAGTCATTAAAGCTGCAGCCTTGTTGGCCAACTTTATACCTGCGTCTGAGTCCTACCTCCTCTCGTCGTGTCACTGGGGAATTTAATTACACTGGTAATTGTTGTTGGTGGAAGAACGCACATTGAGAGGAGCCAGCTGAGGTTGGCTTGGGCATCTGGTTCAGATGCCTCCTGGACGCCTCCTTGGTGAGATGTTCGGGGCATGTTCCACCAGGAGGAGGCCCCGTGGACGACCCAGAACATGCTTTAGAGCACAGGTCTCAAACTCCAGTCCTCGAGCTCTGGAATCTGATGATGATAATGATCCTCATTATATGATTCAGCTCTGTTTGGGGAGAGAAACCTCCAAGACATGCAGGACTGCGGCCCTAGAGGACTGGAGTTTGAGACCTGTGCTTTAGAGGTTATGTCTCTCGGCTGACCTGGGAAAGCCTTGGGATCCCCCCCGGTGGAACAGGACGAAATGGCTAGGGAGAAGGAAGTCTGGGTTTCCCTGCAAAACCTGCTCCTCCCGCAACCCAACCTCAGATAAGCGGCAGAAAATGGTTGGGCAGATGGAAAGGATGGATAAATATAATTTTATAAATTTATTCTTTAAGCAAAGAATTACATTTTTATTTTATATGAATACTCAAATATTCTATATAATTTCAGTAGAATATTCACATACCAAATAATTCGATAGCTGCAGCCCGAAAATTATTCAGTAAGAAGAAATATCTCAGCGGCAGCTGTTTTACTTGTATATGGCAGCAGCATTTGAAAAAGTGAGCCTGGAACAAAAGTGACTCTCCTGTTTTCGTTTATATTTGCACTTTAAAGCTTGATCGTCAATTTTCTTGCAGTTTGCTCAATAAACACAACTCATTTTGAAAACTGCAGAATTTATATTGGGCTTTTCTTATATTACAAATTTAGCAAAAATCTCATCTTTTCTCGTGCTTGTGGACTCATTCTCGTGAGATTTGTGTCTCATCCCATGCCTAGTTAACACTGAAGGCACTTTGACACAATGAAAAGTAGTCAGTGTACAGCTTATATAACAGTGCCAATTTATTGTTCCCTCAAAACTACTCAAAAATACAGCTATTAATAGCTAAACCACTGGCAACAAAAGTGAGTAAACCCCTATGGGAAAATGCCCAAAATGTCAATATTTTGTGTAGGCACCATTCTTTTCCAGCACTGGAGTTGGCATGGAGTTCACCAGAACTTCACAGTTTGCCACTGGAATCCTCTTCCACTCCTCCATGGTGACTTATCAGATCTGGCAGATATTGGAGAACTTGGCCAGTCCACACCTTTACCCTCAGCTTCTTTAGCAAGGCAGTGGTCATCTTGGAGGTGAGCATGGGGTCATTATGTTGGAATACTGCCCTGTGGCCCAGTTTCCAGAGGAGGTCCATCATGCTCTGCTTCATACATAGTTCCCTCAATGAACTGTAGCAGGAGCACTCATGCGGCCTACCACCATGCTTGACTGTCGACAAGACAGATTTGTCTTTGGACTAGGGATCACACTTTTTCCGAGTAACCTCATTTTGAGATTGGCTGATTCAGAGTCCCAATCCAATACCTCAGCATTTTATTAAGGAGATTTTTTTTTACCCCAACAAATTTTATATGGTGAGTGGACAGTGGTTAGTGAAGTAAACCATTTAAACACCATCTTTTTGGCACATCTATTAGTTACTCAAAAAAAGTCAAAAAGTGTGCTGCCGCCGATGGACCTGCAGTAACCAACTGCCCACAGACAACAATTAAAATAGAGGCACCTTTTAATTAATTACTTTAATTACATTAATTACATAAATACATTTTTATATTAACCAGTATATTAATTTTTCACAAGAGCTTTATTATTGAGAACCTACTGTAGCCGATTCTGTTCATAAAGCATGCTACTTAACACAAATTGATGGGCTAACCTAATGTTTTTCTTTAGGAAGAAAAAATACAGTATATATGTGTGTGAAACAAGCCAACTTCACAACAAACAAAAGACTATTTGAAGAGCAGATAAGCAAGCAAAATGTATTTAATCTTACCATATCATGACTTTGGGTCTGGACTTGCACCAGTCTAGACTGCCAGTCCTAGTGGGATTTGGCGACCCCGCGAGGACGTCCGACCCTCCAAAATCACGCTAGGCTATGCTAGACTCCCTTCGAAGGGTGTCCAGACTCCAGTCGCCGGTGCAGGCACCGCAGCTGTATCGCGGGGAGGAAACGAAGCGTGCACGCAGCTGGATCCGCCGGATGGCACCCACCCAACTCCAGATTTAATATAAAGTTATATAAAAAAAATACATATATATATATATATATATATATATATATATATACATATATATATATATATATATATATATATATATATATATATATATATATATATATATATATATATATATATATATATATATATAAAAGCTGTACACTGACTACTTTTCATTGTGTTGTCTCATGAAAAGTTATGAGATATATGCAGAAATGTGAGGAGCATATTCACTTCAGATGCTGTATGTGAAATACATTTATCGTTCTTAATATATAAAACAGAGCATTTCTGCATGCTTTATAAAGTTCCATATTTTGGAAACAATCAATACATTTGTTGAAATACAATTCTGGTAAGTCCTCTTGACTTGGATGAAATGACAAGCGTGGCGATTTCACAACTGTCATCCATTATTTTGCTTTGATGTCCTTAATCGCCGACATTTTTCTCCTCAGAAGGATCCTAATTTAGCAACCATCCATTCACTGAAACAGAAGAAAAGGGCAGTTGGAAAGTAATCTACAAAATGCATTACATTCATACCTATTGATATCAAGCCTCCATAAATGCATTGTATTGTCATGTAATAACATCAGCTCCTAGCCTTGACAACTTGTGCAGTGAAACCTCGAGCACCCCTTTCTAAGTACAATTCGAGTTACAAAGTTTTCATAGTAAAATTACCTCTATTTACGTACTATTTTCAAAATACAAACGTATTGGCATTGAATGAGTGGATGGATCTATGTTGTGTTTCTTCTCATGCTGTGTAATCATCGTTGGACATGTGAATAAAATGCATTCCTGTAAAGACTATTTTTATCTCTCTGTGCCGTCGCGACTTAAGGTGGAAATGGAAAGCTTTTGCATATGTAGGTGGAAGTCCCACCTCCACTTGCCAAATCATCCAATCGCAAATCTAACTTGAGCTGCGAGCAGCCCAGGCCACTTTTTTTTTTGGAGCGTGTACAACGGCGTTATTAAGCATTTCCTCTTTTGTCATAAAGGAAATATTAAAGCTGCGATTGGCTGGCAAACAGTTCAGGGTGTGCCCTGCCTACTGGCCGAAGCCGGCTGGGATTGGCTTCAGCATCCCCGTGACCCTTTTGAGGAGTAAGCTATTGAGAAGATGGATGGATGGATGGATGGATGGATGGATGGATGGATGGATGGATGGAAATATTAAAGGCAAAATTTGATGCTCCGCCCCAACATATAGTATTTCAAAAAACTCACAAACTTCGTGTTGTGCCATCATGAAGGCCGAAACCCTCTTCTGAGCAAATATGAGGTAGATCCAGTTAACATGGTTTGAGATAAATGTAAAAAAAAAAAAAAGTGTGTGTGGGGGTGCGTGTGTGTGGGGGTGGGGGGGGGGGGGGGGGGCGTATCAGTACAATGAACTATAAGTTTGTAGATGTCTTCAGGACTGGACTGTCATCAAATGTGTGAAATTTTGAGAAGATAGGATCATCCGGGTCAAGTTAAAGCAGCTTTTATTGTCACAGCGAATCATCAGAATTTGCGGCATCGTCATGACCACGCACTGTGCCGAAACATCATAATATTCGGTGTGGGGTATGATCAACATCTTGATCCCTTCAACGGGCTCGGCACAGCAGATAGAAATGTAAAGTACGACATTTATTGTCACCACGAGGTAGCGCTATATGTATAACAAAATTTTATCATATAGATGTTAAGAAGTTTGGGATTTTTTATTTTTTTTTTTTAGCTTTTACAGTGGAGTTATTAAGCATTTCCTCTTTCTCAATTTCCAGATTTTTTCCCCCCCAAATTGTTGTCCCAAGTCTTGAGATGAATGATACATGTCAAGTCAATTGGATAAAAACTGATAACAAAGGGATAAAAAGTATGACCACAGTGAATGTTCAAAAATGGGCCAAAATTGGACATTAAAAAATTCATAGATCACGTCCTGTACATTTTAGGATATGGCTTCCACTGACTTTTTTTGTGTGTCTTGGTACGGTACACGTGCCTGCCAATTTTCATAGCCCGAGGAGTGTGCAGTTTGGTGAGTTTTCGTAAATGTTTCGGTCCCCAGAATTATGAT
This sequence comes from Festucalex cinctus, assembly GCF_051991245.1. Taxonomy (NCBI): domain Eukaryota; kingdom Metazoa; phylum Chordata; class Actinopteri; order Syngnathiformes; family Syngnathidae; genus Festucalex; species Festucalex cinctus. The sequence continues at coordinate 20,537,686 of NC_135427.1, read as the reverse complement.
TGTTTTTGGAGGAGAAGAAGAAGAAGAAGAAGAAGAAGAAGAAGAAGAAGAAGAAGAAGAGGAAGAAGAAGAAGAAGAAGAAGAAGAAGAAGAAGAAAGCCTGCCTCACTTCCCTGCTTCCTGCACTTGGGTCCTCGTCCACACCTCCACCTGCACCTGACAAAGTTTATCATTATTCACAAATCTGATTAGAATTGTGGTGAAACAGCTTGTTTTCAACATGGCCCTGGTCGATCTCTTATAATCTGCAACCACCTGCTGGCCATTTTTGTAATTAATACCATTGCTTCATCCGTTCTCAGCAGTTGAGAGGCTGCATCAAAGCCTTCTGTTTGCTCTAGCATAAGAAAAACAAACATAAATACGTGTAAATATGTCTTTGGGACATTTAAAAGTTAAAATAGATTGTATTTATACGTTTTTGGGAGCAAATGAGTTAACTAGCAGTTTCTTAGCGCCGTTATTTAGCGGCTCTATATGATTCCGAGATGGCATTGTACTGTTGATGAGGACGAGTCATGCTAGCCGCCTTGAGCCCACCAGCGATGCACACCATACACTGAGGATTTCAAAAGTAAAAAGTCAGGTAACAGAACAATTGCATTGACGTCCAAGCATTAGTTGGAAAGCTTTTATTTTGACAGCCTTGGCAGCTCCACCTATTTTGTTTCTTTTATAAGACAGTTTTCAGCAGCTGTATCAGCGACCTAAAACCGATTTAGGTCGTTTGACCGGGCTATCGGCCGGTTGAAGCTATTTTTAGACCGATTTATGTGTCCGTGTGCCGGTGCACTCGCATCATTCAAATCAAAACCGGATTTCCGGTTCAAATCGTTTTTTGTTACACCCCTAGCATGCACAAATAAAACGTTCAGTGGAGAATATGTCACACAAATGAAATACCTTAACAATACTTCGTGGGGTCAACATTTCAGACTGGCAAACCATAACATTTGATAATTCATTGTTCGGTTGCAAAATAAGGCAGATTTTTGGAAAGTTTTATTTTTTTTTTTTTTTTTTTTTTTTTACTCCTGACAGTCAGTCTCATGAATTCCAGACATGGCTGTCTGTGGAGGTAGGACAGTCTCTTGGTCAAAAAACCTCCACTTTGTAAAGGGCAGTGCGGTCTAAATAAGCTGTTAATGCAACGCTTGCCCAAGCCCTTCAAAATAAAATCTTTGAAAATATTTCTGTCAGTGTCTTCTAAAATACAATACTGTTTTGGTCTTACATTCCTGTATATTTTGTCCTGTTTCCCTCACGGGGAGTGGAGAAGCCGACAGCTTGTTTCGTGCATGCACAATGAGAAATCAAGCGTTAGTTCCGAGAACGTTGTTTCTGTATGTGCGGCTTTTGAATGACAAAAAAGCTGTCAGTCACGCAGAGTATCTGACAACGTGCATGCGCATAATTGCTTTACTTGGCTTGTTCTGCGGTAAACAGTCATTGTTCAGTTCAAGTTCATCGCCAAATCCCAATGAGTTCCCTTTTCCCGGAGAACTTTTGTGGAAAAGACGTATAACGAACTAAGTGGGATTGCCATTTATGTTGAGCACTATTATGTCTGACTGTTAGTGAACGCAAAACAGGTGTCGCGGGAGGGAGGGGAGGAGGCATGCGGTTCAGTTAACGTTCTTTTTTCCTGCGAGCATCGAGAGCCGTTGTACTCTGTTCTTTGGCGTCGGCCACTGCCAAAAGTGGCGTTTTGATGAGAGGAATAAACGGGTGACATCCCAAACATTTGCTGGTGGCGTTTGTACAAAACATTACAGAATAATTCAAGTGGTGGTTCTACTCCTGAAGTAGTCATCACGAAAACAGGGAAGAATTTCGTCCGTCACTTTTCAAAGCCAGGACGTAAATGGCTCGCTGGCTCTCCAGAGGTGCGCAAACTGTTGATTGTTGGTTGGTTGAGGTGTAGCTTGTCAGCAGCGTCCCGCTTCTCCCGGCAGTCAAAAGGCAACTTCCCCACCGCCTATCATGAATTTGACGCCAATGCAATAAAGCTTCTGTATAATACAGGACTGTCTCAGAAAATTTGAATATTGTGATAAAGTCCTTTATTTTCTGTACTGCAATTAAAAACTAAAACAAAACAAAACAAAAAAACGTGAATCCAGAATGTATGACATTTGTGTGTTTTAAATTGCATTACAGAAAATAAAGGACTTTATCACAATATTCTAATTTTCTGAGACAGTCCTGTTTATCAATTGCCAAGGCCCACTGGACCATTCCCCACATACAATAAACAAGGAAACTGGTGTTTGTTTTTGTTTTTTTTCTGACAGATACAACTTTGGACCTGAGGAGCGTCGCAAAGGACTTTGCTGAGCGCAGCGCGCAAGGTAATGAGTGAGTATAGTAACTTATTTTTGTTATTAAGTACAGTTAGTGGGATTCTAATTTATGCCAAATTACTTGTTTTTTTTGGTGGCATAGTGATCATTTTGCATTTCAAACAGATTTAAAAGTTTTAAAACAGAGTATAATGTATTGCATTTTTAATGTTCAATATAAATGTCACAATATTAAAAGCACTTCTCTCAAATGGCAATACTTGTGTGTGCGTGTGTGTGTGTGTGTGGGGGGTGGATCGGAGGACGAAATCGAGTGAAGGGGGCCCAAATTTGTCTTGTTTTTTTGTATCGGGACCTTTCAGCATCATGTTACGCCACTGATCAGTGGTATATGCAAAATTAGTTGTGCGAACGCATGTTCCTGATTGGTGGGCTGTTTCCGATTCTGTTAGGATTTGAGTCCTTTGTCTTGTCTTGTCTGCATATCCACATTTGGCTGTGCGAACGCCCGATCCTGATTGGTGGACTATTGTCATGCTCGTTCCTGGCTGGCTGCTTCCTCGAGGGTCAGTTTTGAATGTTGTGTTTATAAACAGCAACAGAAATTTTCAGATTGAAATTCTGTCCGTGAGCTACTCAAAGGTAGCTCGAGTCAATAAGGTTGTATTACATTGTTGCATGAATTGTTGAAGCTTACTATGAGAGGTGAAACGTTTTCCAACACAGAGCAGTCCAGTTGCGATCGATTCAATGCCCTGAGAATGAAATGACCTGGAGGAATGAGAATATTCACAAGCTGTATTATATATCAATTCTACATTTTTACCTCTGTATTGAAGCTTATGGACTCTGTTGTTTGGGCAATCTTTTCCTTGCATGCTGAAGTTGATATTGGTACGGATGCAGCGGTTGATTAGTGGCTGAATTGGACGGACATTATCACTCATGCTCAGGAAGATCTGAGATGGCTGGTTCTGGCTCAGGAGGCGTAACGAGTGCATCTGAGAAAGAGAAGTGGTGGTGAAAATGTTTGAAATTAAATTATCTGTCAGGCTTAAATTCAAGAAACCCAGTCAGGGCTACAAAGTAGTTGAAGAGTTCAAGTGTAGACGCATTTCTGTTTTTTTGGGGGGGTTTTTAAAAAAAATTTTGGAAATTGAGCAACCCTTCTTAAAATAATACCCTACGTCATATTTTGACGAAAAATAGTTTCATATTCTCAGGATGCTGGGGATCTTCATCATCCTTAGCTCAACAGATAATTCAGCTCAAAGTGTCATATCTGGTTCACATTTGAGTTCATGACCTTTTAAGTTTGGGTTCATGACCGTGAGCTCAAGTGTCTGTTATGTACTGATGTAACAAGTGTCTGTTTTGAACTAATGTAACAGCATCTAGTTTCAACTGGTTTTAGGCTATGTGATGTTATGTGATGTCAAGAGCTTTGTGATGTCAATCTTTAATCCTTTACTTAGTCACAACCAATCAGATCGATTCACTGTCTGTAGTAGCGGTCTGAGACGTGTGTGTGTTTGTCGGATTATTACTCCTTTTACCACTGTCCTGTGTGCAACTCTCTTTGTTTCTCGTCTAGTCAAGTTTGTTCAACGCCTCTTGATGTGAATAAATAGTTAAAATCTTATTTGTTTCTGCGCTTTGGGATCCAACCTCGAGCTCATGACAGAATAATCCGACCACATGGATCCCGCAGACTTAAATAAGATGTGCCATGCCCTGGACTCCCAAGGACGATTGCTTGGACGTCCTGGTCTGAGAGATGTGCTAAAGACTTTAGCCAACCAGTCAGCCTGTCCCAGCACCGATCCCCAATGCTGATGTATCGGACTCCGGGATGGGAGCAGCCCTCTCGCAGCGCTCCCCGACTGACCGGAGGCTTCACCCCTGCCTCAGCTTCAAGTCCCTGAACCTCGTCTACTACGGCTTCAAGTCAAGTCTATCTTTATCAAGTCCACAAACCTCGTCTGCTATGGCCTCAAGTCCACAAAACACGTCAAGTCCACAAACCTCTTCTTCTGCGGCCACACATCCCCGAACCTCGTCTACTGTGGCTCCAAGTCAAGTCAAGTCCATCTTTATCAAGTCCACGAACCTCGTCTGCTACGGTCTCACGTCCCTGAACCACGTCCGCTCCGGCTTCAAGTCAAGTCAAGTCCAGTCCGTCTTTATCAAGTCCAATAACCTCGGTCTTAAGTCCACGAACCTTATCTGCTATAGCCTCAAGTCCAAGAACCACGTCCGCTGTGGTGTCAAGTCAAGCTGAAGTTCCCTCGTCGCCGTCTCAAGTCCCCTCCTTGCGGCGACTCTCCCGTTCCAGTTCCGGCAGCGCTCGGCCAGTGTCCGGCCAGCGGCCATCTCTCTGTGGCTCCAGTTCCGGTAGCGCACATGCCCTGTGGCCGCCCTCTGCTCCTCGTCTGGCAGCACAGGTTCTGTGGCCACCTTCACCCTTCGTCTGCCGTCCCGGACGCTCATATGGCGTCTTGGTCGACCTCCAGCAGGATTGTGGCGACCTATACTCATTTAGGTCCGTGGTCACATGTATCATTCATGCAAGGGTTATGCTTACTATCGTGACTAGGGTCATGTATGGGTTTTGTTATGCTTACTTTCGTGACTAGGGTCACGTACGGGTTATTTTTGTGACACGGGTCATGTGCGGGTTATGTTATGCTGACTGTCGTGACTAGGGTCATGTAAGGGGTCCGCCAGGAGGCGTCCTTTCAGTGGGGGGGTACTGTCAGTCTGGGTCGTGTTTGAGTTCATGACCTATTAAGTTTGGGTTCATGATCGTGAGGTCAAGTGTCTGTTATGTACTGATGGAATAAGTGTCTGTTTTGTAATGATGTAACAGCAGTTTACCAGTCAAACCAGTTTAAACTGGTTTTAGTTTATGTGATGTTATATGATGTCAAGAGCTTTGTGACGTCAGTCTTCGATCCTTTACTTAGTCACAACCAATCAGATCGATTCACTGTCTGTAGTAGCGGTCTGAGAAGTGTGTGTGTGTTTGTCGGATTATTACTTCTGTTACCACTGTCCTCTGTGCAACTCTCTTCATTTCTCGTCTAGTCAAGTTTGTTCCACGCCTCTCGATGTGAATAGTTAAAATCTTATTTGTGTCTGCGCTTTGGCATCCAACCCTCAGCTCATGACACAAGGACTAAAATGAAATTTGTCACGATGGTGTGCCCAGAATATAACACCAATGCAGAGCCAAGACAATGGATTTTTTTTTTTCTTTCCTTTTTTAATTTAACCAAAGGAGCATGACGACATGAGTAGAAGGATACAAACAAAAACTACGCCAGCAAAAGAATAACGCGACGATACACACAGGTGGACAGGCTGACAGATGAGTTGGTCGCCGAAATAAGGCAGGGGAATGAAACAAAGAAACAAATAATAGTGACAAAAGTGTAAAGGAGTGCAACTAAACCCAAATAAGAAACAAGATAAGGAAACAAGGACCAGGTTAGTACTAACTATACAAGACAAGAGAGACAAATAAAACTAATACTATGCATGGAACAAAGAAGCCAGAATAACTTACATGAGAGTCGTGAACTAATTAAACATAGAAAAGGTGCAAGCAGTAAACACATGATCGACCTGGGGCAAAAAGCATGAAACAACAATAATCGGGCGACCAGCTTCCATCCAGCGCTTAAATGCCCAGCTGATTTGGATGACAAACAGGTGTACGACGGAGGTTCCGCCCATCCACCAGGGTCAGGGACTGTAAAAGTCAGCCGTTTAACATAGGATCCAAATGCAAACTTAAGAGTTATACCAACTTCACAGTAAGCTGTTAAACTCCCAGTTTCTCTTGTGAAATCCGAGAAACAGACCCCTGGTGAGGAGCTGGCCAAGCCCACTACAAAAGGCACACTTCCTGCCTGTCTCTTCTTCTTTCCCTTGGGACCTCTCCTGGCTGCTTTCTCCCTTGGCTCCTCTTCATCTGGCATGGCTGCTAGAAAAAGGGCTAGCACAGGGATGGGCAAACTCGGTCCTCGAGGGCCGGAGACCTGCAGGTTTTGGAGGTTTCCCTCTTCCAACATAAGCTGATTCTAATCAACAGGATCGTTATCAGGCTTATGCAGAGCTTGCTGATGAGCTGATCTTGTATCAGCTGTGTTGGAGAAGGGAAACATCCAAAATCTGGAGGACTCCAGCCCTCAAGACCGAGTGTGCCCACCCCTGGCGCTAGCACATGGCTAGCGTGACTACCAGCACACGGCTCGCGTGATCAATACACGCAACAAACTCAAGGAGGCCATCGCTCTGCGACAGGTGCAGTGATACGTTGTTATTGTCCCTGCACAGGCTAAAACGGATGGTGCCAGCACAGCACCCTGAGGCCTCAACCAAAAGGGCCTTACAAGTTACAAGTAGATTTTCCCGCATAGGTTAGAAAATAAACGTGCCCAAAATCAAAACCTGATCGTGTACTGTGTGTATGAGTGTGTGTTTTATCAATTTATAGTAACCTTTAAGATAAACAAAGAACTCACAAAATTGGAAAAAGTGTACAATCTTCATTTTAATGACTGATTCAATGAGGTTCATCTGTTATCCTGATAAAATTAGATGTGGTGCTCCGCAGGCTAGATCAAAATTAATTTAAATATTAAGTTTGAGTCTCCTTCAATTAATTGAGTCAATTGATGATTAATGTTAATAATTAACAGTTATTGATTTAATAATTAATTGGCCCAATTTCCCTAACACACTACGTAAGCGATCAGCCTCTGCAGGGTCCGGATTATTTTGTCACAAACGTGTGCCCATAATATAAATCAAATACAGGGCCAACACAATAGAAATTGTTCTTTTTATTCTTTTTTAAATTAACCAAAGGAGCATGAGGACCCGAGTAGAAGGATACAAACAAAAACTACGCCAGCAAAAGACTAACGCAACGATAGACACAGGTGGACAGGCGGCGCATGATGACCGACGCACTGCAGCCAGCTAGCTGATACTTCCGCCGAAAAGGCAAACAACTTCAGGCGGAAGTACCAGCTAGCTGGCTGCAGTGCGTCGGTTAGCGCTCTACAGGGCGCCGCGCAGTGATACGAACGAACGAACAGAAAAGTAGTGGCTGGCGGTAATGGCGTCTGACTTTATTCAGAAAAGAGTACTGTGATGGAAATGTATCACGCTTTTGAAAACAAATATTTTTTAGAAGAAAAACGCTTTATTTCCGAGACCCCAGCCAGCTTGCTGGACTATTTTCCTCTCGTCCAACGCCGAACCAGAACGCGTGTCACAGAACGCTGTCAGGGGTAAGTCAGTGCTGATCGTACACACGGGAGGTGAGGATCAAATTGAGATTCATGTTAAAAAAGCCGAACGATCCCTTTAAGAAAATGACAATGAAGTATTGCTGTTGTATCAGATTGAATGAGGAAAATGGGTTAGGATAATGGATAATGGGCGTAAAAGTGAAGAGAAAAAATACATATATTGGAACATGTAGTCATATACAATCTTAGATGCAGATTTAGAGAGTAAAATATATAATTTGGATGAGGGTATAAATAGTAAGTCTACAGTAACTCCAAATAGAAATTCTGAATATTAAACTGTCGAGCAATTTAATGACAAAGTAATGATGAAATGTAAACTCATCCATTTCAACAGTAGATGAATTCGGTCAATTAATTATTAAATGGATAATTGATTGATTCATTCATTGTAGGAAACTCAGGTTTAATATTTAAATTACTCTTGATCTAGCCTTTCGGAGCACCACAACGTGTTTTGTGTTTTACATAGTTTTATCAGGATAACAGATGTTAACCTCTGTAAATTAGTCATTAAAATGAAGGTTGCTACACTTTATTAATAGTTTCTAAAATCTTTTTCCAGCTTAGAGGTTAATATAAATTGTTAAAACACGCACATGGTCAAGTTTTGATGTGCACGTTTATTTTCTAATCAACTTGGGGACTCCCCTCCGTGAGCCGGCACCTTACCGTGGTGGAGGGGTTTGTGCGTCTCAATGATCCTAGGACTTGTGTTGTCTGGGGTTTTATGCCCCTGGCAGGGTCATCCATGGCAAACAGGTCCTAGGTGAGGGACCAGACTAAGCACTGCTCATAGTGTTATGTTTTGGCTATCTTGTACCTGTTGAGTTTGTTTTCTGTTTGTAGTTGCCATGGTGACAGAGGGGCAGAGTCAACAACGGCGCATCTGCTGTCACTTTGCAATCAGCAGGGGTTAAAAGCCGGGTGTCTGCGGACAGGAGACGCCGGGCTATTCCGCATCGCTCCCTTGCTTGCTGCCAATTCGACTACTCGTTCCTCGTCTTGCTACGTTTTGTTTTATGACTTGTTCTCCTGTCCGCAGCGGCTTTGTCCACTCGCGCATCCTTAGTTGTTCTTTGGCCGTTTTAGTTATTTTTATGCCTAGTAGTTTTCCCCTTTTGATATCTTGCTCGCGGCGGTTTAGTCCCCCTGCGCACTCTCGGTTGTTTGGTACTTATTTTGTATAGTTTCATTGTTTGCTACTTTGTACGTTGTTGCTTCCTTGGAACTTTTTCCATGCGCCTTTTGTTAAATTAAATTCTAGTTATTTGTCATGAATTATCTGCTCTGGGATCCTTATCACACGCATGCACGCACACATACATACATAACATAATAGCCCGACCACGATGGATCCCACAGATCCCGATCACGTTCGCCATGCGTTGTCTAGTCAGGGACAACTTCTCGGCACACATGAGAAATCCCTTCGACAGCTAATGGAAGCGGTGTCTTCCCTCATGACACAGCTTTGCTCGCTCGCTACTCGTATTCACCAGATGTCGGCCCAGGAGGCACCCAGCTCGTCAACTGGATCCAGTGCGCAAGCCTCCGCCCCCCTTGCCGGCGCGCACGATGGTAAAGAACCCAAATTACCACATCCGCAGCACTACTCGAGGGAAATTGGGTCATGTAGTCATTTCCTTCACCAGTGTATTTTGAATTTTGATCAACAACCCCGTACGTTCGTTTCCGATCAATCTAAGATCGCATATATAATGAGTCTCTTGACGGGCCAGGCCGCTGCTTGGGCGTTGGCAGTAAGCAACGCGGACCTCACACTACGCAATTACTTACCCGAGTTCCTTACTGAGTTTCTCAATGTTTTTGATCACCCGATAAAAGGCAAGGAGGCGGGCAGCTGTCTGCTGAGCCTCAAACAACGGGACATGTCAGTCGCGGATTTTCGTATCTTGGCCGCTGAAAGCCGCTTTGATGAGATTGCACTTTTCAGCGTTTTTCGTCAAGGACTGAATCCGTCAATCAAAGACGAACTTGCCGTGCGAGACGAAACCACCAACTTGGAGGAGCTAATAAGACTGGCCATACGGCTGGACAATCGCATGCGGGAACGTCACCGCGAGAGGAGAGACAAGGAACGGCGACACACAGGCTTCAACACCCGGGGGACGAGGGCGCCAGCCGCGGTTGAGCCAGCTCCGGGTCTTCTCCCTGCTCCTTCAGCAGCTGCCAGCCCACCGACAGCCCGAGGAAGCTATGCAATTGGGAGGAGGACGGCTCACCCCGGCGGAGCGCCAACGACGGACGACAAGCCGTCTCTGCTTCTACTGCGGGGTGTCGGGGCACCTCGTAGCGACCTGCCCAGCTAGACCCGATCGATGGCCCAACAGTACGAATCCCCGGACCTCCTCACTCCCTAACTGTGAGTACTCTCCCGCCGTTTCAACAGCGACACCGTCTACCATGTTGAAACCGTCGGAGATGAAAAGACTGCAATTAAGAGGGGAGGTGTTGGGTTATGGTGCCAGGGCTGAAATCGTAGCCCTGGTGGACTCCGGGGCTGATGACTGTTTTCTGGATGAATCAATTGTTAACAAGTTGAGATGCCCAGTGTTAGAGCTGGAGAACCCCACTGAGGTTTTTGATCTGGACGGCTGTTGGCCGTTGTAACACATATTACGGATATTTTGCAAATACGCTTGTCAGGTAACCATGTGGAGAACAGACAATTTCTTGTTGCACATATGCATAAGGCCCCTGTAGTGTTGGGACTAACTTGGCTAGCTATGCATAACCCAGACATTGACTGGAAAAAGGCCGAAATAACCAACCACTCTAACTGTCTGAGATCTGCCATTTCTACTCCCATCATTCCAGCTATAGCTGTAGAACTTCTGAACTTGGCCAACATCCCCCCAGAATACCATGACTTGCAACTGGTCTTCAGTAAAGACAGGGCACTGTCTCTTCCCCCTCATCGGCCATACGACTGTGCCATCGATCTCGTTCCCAACGCACCCCTGCCACACGCAAGACTATATCAGATCTCAAAGCCTGAACTGGAAGCACTCCACGAATACATCTCAACCTCTCTGGCATCAAGACTCATTCGCCCATCAACTTCACCAGTTGGCGCTGGGTTTTTCTTCACGGACAAGAAAGACAAAACGCTAAGACCTTGTATTGATTACCGAGGTCTCAATGACATTACAGTAACGAATAAATACCTTTTGCCGCTGCTCGATTCCGCGTTCGCACCACTACAGTCTGCTACCATTTTTTACCAAATTAGACTTGCGCAATGCTTATCACTTGGTTAGGGTGAGGGAGGGGGACGAGTGGAAGACGGCATTTAACACACCTATGGGTCATTATGAGTATTTGGTTATGCCGTTTGGCCTTTGCAACGCACCTGCGGTTTTCCAGAACTTGGTAAATGATGTACTACGGGACATGATAAACAAATTCTGTTTTGTTTACCTTGATGATATTTTGATTTTTTCCAGAAACCTCCCCGAGCACCGACAACATGTCCGACTAGTCCTCCGACGCCTGCTAGAAAATCGCCTTTACGTCAAGGCTGAGAAGTGTGAATTTCACACTGCTTCGGTTCAGTTCTTGGGGTTCATAGTGGAGAAGGGCCAACTCAAAGCGGATCCAGCCAAAATACAGGCTGTGGTCGACTGGCCGTCTCCCACATCAAGTAAGCACTTGCAGAGGTTCCTGGGCTTCGCCAACTTCTACAGGCGTTTTATTCGAAATTACAGCATGGTGCCGGAACCTCTGACAAGGCTTACATCAAACAAGGACCAGTTTAGGTGGACCCCAAGGGGTGAAGCTGCTTTCTCTCATTTGAAGAATTTATTTTCTAACGCACCGGTCCTCATTCACCCTAACACTGCTCTCCCTTTCGTTGTGGAGGTCGATGCTTCGGAGACAGGAGTGGGGGCAGTGTTGTCTCAGCGGTCACCAGTCGACCAGCGTCTGCATCCATGTGCATTTTACTCACGACGCCTGACCCCTGCCGAGAGCAATTATGACGTGGGTAATAGGGAGTTGCTAGCAATAGCGTTGGCGCCCGGGGAGTGGAGGCACTGGTTGGAGGGGGCGGTGGAATCTTTCCAAATCTTCACGGACCATAAAAACTTGGCATACATAAAGTTATCCCACAGACTCAACCCACGCCAGGCCCGATGGGCGATGTTCCTCACTCGCTTCGACTACACAATCACTTACCTCCCTGGGTCACGCAACGCCAAACCCGACGCCTTGTCCCGGATGTTTGGTCCGCCTGAGGACCACGCGACCCCAGAGACTATTGTTCCGGCAACCCGGGTGGTGGGGGCTCTCCAATGGGTGGTTGAAAAAAGGGTGGCAGACGCCATCAAGGACACTCATGTACCCAATGGATGCCCAACAGACAAACTGTTCGTTCCGGTCCACCTGCGCCCGGAGGTATTGGATTGGGATCACTCCTCCAAGTTGGCTTGCCATCCAGGGAGAGGCCGGACTCTTTTCCTCGTAGCCCAGAGGTTTTGGTGGCCAGGGCTTCGGAAGGACATTGGTGAGTTCGTCTCTGCATGTTCTGTCTGAGCTCGGAACAAGCCATTTCACCAACCCCCTGCTGGGCTGCTCCGCCCCTTATCGATTCTGGCTCGCCAATGGTCTCACGTCGCGCTGGACTTTGTTACAGGCCTCCCAAAGTCACGGGGGAAGACGGTCATCCTGAATGTGGTGGACCGTTTCTCAAAGATGGTCCATTTTGTTGCGCTGCCAAAGCTTCCCTCAGCCCTGGAGACAGCGAAGATTCTCATTGGGGAGGTGTTTCGGCTCCACGGCATCCCGGTGGACCTGGTCTCAGACCGAGGGCCGCAATTTGTCTCCCGTGTCTGGAAAATCTTCTGCAAGGCTTTGGGGGCCACTTCCAGCTTATCATCTGGGTACCATCCCCAGACTAATGGACAGGCAGAGCGCTCAAACCAGACCCTCGAATCAGCTCTTCGGTGTGTCTGCCAGCAACACCCATCGACCTGGTCCACTCACTTACCTTGGGTCGAGTACGCCCACAACTCCCTTGTCTGTTCAGCCACTGGACTGTCGCCATTCCAAACGGCCTAGGGTTACCAACCCCCGATTTTTCCAACACAGGAGAGGGGTGTTTCTGTTCCTTCTGTCCAGGTTCACCTTCGCAGGGCTTGACGGGTGTGGCGAGACACCAGGGCGGCTTTGGGGCGCACCGCGGTTCGGAATCAGCGGATCGCGGATCGACACCGGGCTCCAGCCCCCACCTATCAGCCGGGCGAGAGACTGTGGCTTTCGACACGGGACTTGCAACTGGCCGGAGAATCGAGGAAACTGGGGCCGCGCTACATTGGTCCTTTCGTCATCGACTCTGTCATCAACCCGGCGGCCATGAAGTTGAAGATGCTTTGCTCTGCTCCGCACTCGCATTCACATTGCCTTGCTATATGAAGATGACTAAAGAAGCTGAAGAACCAGAATATCTAACACAGCAGAATGGTTAGAGTCAGTCTGCTGAGGCCGCCTGTTTTGTGTTAAGAAATGATTGCAAACTTGACCACACATGTACTCAGCAATATTCCACTCACATGCACACACATAGACAAACAAGTGTACTGTGTTACAACTATGTTTTGCATTTCCATTATTAAGGTTGGAACACCTATGTAACTAGGGGTGTGGAAAACAAATAAATAGAGGGTGAGGAGGGGATTTTTGTCAGAGCGCCAGTAGTGAATTGTATCAGTCAGTTCCTCTCCTCGCGAGCCTTGAAATGAGTGTCTTCTCTCCTTTTTGTGTCGTGTTTAATAGATGTCAAACAGGTAAACCTGACAGTTGGGTACCAAAAGTCTCTACTAATACAGCACTGGACCTAACCGGTAGTAACTAGACCGAATGAAAACAAACATTTCGGTGCCTCATTTCGGTATGCCCGCTTGCATTTCCAGTGTCAACATACGTGACCTGCGCTACAGTAGAACATTGAAGTGATGCGATGCCGAAAGAAAAATGGTATGGCTTCACTTTTCACCAAAGAAGGGTGACTTTGGGAGTGCAACATGCAACAGGTGTAGTAAAACTTTTGGGAGGTACACCTCAACTTTAATTAAACACTTGCAGACTCATGGAGTCCTTATAAAACCTGAGCAGTGCGTAAACAGTGTTTGACAAATTACGTGCCAAAAATCCAAGCACTTCAGCACAGCAGTCGGACTCGGCAAATAAAACAAAGTCCCACTCAAAGCCACTGCCAGTATGTTTTGAAATGGCAGATGACAGATGACTTCCGACGCCGGCGCTGTTTCGGGTTGCCGTTTGCAACATGTGGGCCGCGTCCGTTGCTTGCTCTTCTGCCCTTGTGCCCCTTGGTTGCGTGTTCCTGTTGTGTCTGCCTCAGTTATTCAAAGCATTTCAGAGAGCTGACATGCCCTGCGCGCTCCTGCTGATCGGTACATGTTTGGGGGGTGCAGGGGTAGGTTTGCGAGTGTTTGAACGCGCCGGAGACGGCATGAGTGTGTGACTTACGAAAGTCGTGGCATCTACCCAATTGATGACATTGACAGCAGGCTCAGTCTCATCATTTATGCCAACCGCAAATCTTGCATACAGTGGTACCCCTACTTACGAAATTAACTGGTTCTGGAAGAAAGTTCTTAACTAGAAAATTTTGTAAGTAGAGGCCCATTTTCAATGTAACTGCACTAATCTGTTCCAAGCCTCCCAACATTCAGACATAAATATTTTATAAAGCATAAAAATGCATCAAAACATGTAACAAATACATGTTACAATTAGATTATTGCACAATAAATGAGAGTTGTGCATAATGTAAAAAACAAAGAATAGAGTAAAGAATTAAAATTATAGTCACTTACCTTTTTACCTCGTTTTTTGCCCTCTTTGGTTCATGTTCTCTCTCAGAAGTGTTTTTTGCCTGGTGTTTTGTAAAGAACTGATCCAAGGATGTTTGCTTTTTTAACAATCCTTCAAAAATGTCCAACGCAAACATCCTCATAGTGTGCGATCGCCCGACTGGTGAACACTTTTTCTGGGTGATTCTTTTTAACAAATTTCGAAACTTCATGGAAACTTTAGGTACGGCAAGGCATCTTTTTCCAAAAAAGGCCCGTCACAATTAAAAACTTACTGTGCAACATAGCCTTCATCAATCACCAATTGTTTGAATTTTTGCACAAATTTGTCGGCCGTTAGTTAAACGCCTGGTCTGCCGGTTTCACTCAGGAAAATGCACTTTCTAAATATAGGATTTAAACAAACAAACTACTTCTCAGTTTACAGATCTGGGCTTCTGGTAATGTCTGGTGGTGATTTTGTCCTAAACCCCCAGGAGCTTGTTTGTTTAAATCCTGTATTTAAAAAGTGCCTTTTCCTGAGTGAAACCGGCAGACTGGGCCTTTAATACAGTTACGTAAAACTATCTGAACACCTCATGGCCCGAGGGGCGAATGACGAGCACACTACATACACACATATCTATTATCTATCAATTTACACACATGGAGACATAAAGTATGCTAAGGTAATAGCCAATGGCAGAGCAGCTGTAAGTATTTTGCGTTCGGTAAACTCTGGGAGCTGCGAATGGCAGCCGATACTGTATTTTTACCTTTCGTATCCTGAAACTTCTTTTGTAACAAGAGGCAATATTTTCCTGTTGAGGCATTTCCTAACTTGAAAATTTTGTCTGAAGGGACGTTGGTAAGTCGAGGTACCACTGTTAACTACCGCCGGTAGTTAACTTTGGTTAGCAAACTTGTTAGCAAAGACCATTGCCATTCGACAGCATGTGTGTGACAAACTTGTACGTGGCTCTGTATACTTCCACTTGGTGCTTACTTTCTGTTTTCTGTGAAACTCAAAAGTATTTTAGCAACACAACAGAAAGATTAGCTAAAGATTGTTGGCTAGGTCTCGATTATTCCTCCTGCCTCGGGCTGTGTTTTAAATAGTCATAAAATTTGAAGACCATATGTTAAACATGTTAAATTTTAAATGTTGTCGTGAGCTGTTAATCAGAATGGGCGTAGTAGGTATATCTTCTAAATTATTTTGATAGTAATATTTTCATTTCTGGCTTTCAGTTACCACAGTGACTCCTTTCACCTTTATTTCTAATAGGGGTGTTAAAAAAAATCGATTCGGCAATATATCGCGATACTACATCGCGCAATTCTCGAATCGATTCAATAGGCGGCTGTATCGATTTTTAAACTTCCATTTTTAATGGAAAAATATTCAACAAAATGTCTTACTTCGGGTTAGGATTCACACCTTAAGCATGGAAGAATGTTATATGAACGGAACATTAAGCCTTAATATTTTTATTTTAATGCTGTTCAAACATGAAACAGATTACAACCTCTATAAGACTGAAATTTCAGATAAATAAATAATACATTTTCATACAAATCTTACACTCTACAAGCTTACTGATTAGTATTTTCTAAATTTGAATGAAAAAAATTGCAACAATCGACTTATAAATTCGTATCAGGATTAATCGGTATCGAATCGAATCGTGACCTGTGAATCGCGATACGAATCGAACCGTCAGGTACTAGGCAATTCACACCCCTAATTTCTAATGTAACGATTATCGGCCGGTCGTAACTTTAGCAACCTCATCACAAACAAAGGAATTTAATTTCTTGTGTCCTGGACATGCCACCGTGTGTTTTTTTTTTTTTTTGGGGGGGGGGGGGGGCAATAGCATCCCCCACAAACAGACAGCCCCCTGACTGACAGTCCAAGCACTCTGAGGCCCAACCAAAAGGCCCCTCTCCAGCAGGTCGACTTCCGAGGGATTGCCTCAACAGTTCCTTCATGAGTCTCCTGTGCCCAGCCGGTGAACCTCACTCTCTCTGTCCCTCTCCTGAACTGAACCTTCTTCTTCAAAGAACGGGCTTGGTGAATCGCCAATCCAGGGTCCTACACTTCTCGGATCACCACAAGACCATCGATAAGTGTAACTTTGCAGGCATTAGCCAGATTGTACTAATTGGTGCAAGGTTAAATAAGGGTCCCATGTTGGTTAGATTAGGTAGTCCATCACCTTCATTAAGACAGTTTATCTTTGTTTTTGTTTTTATCATTTTAGTTCTTGTTTTATTTCCTATCACAGCAGTTAGTTTTGCTTCTTTTTAAATTACAAGTAGATTTTCCCACATAGGTAAGAAAATAAAATGCACAGACTCAAAACCTGGGTTTTTACTGTGTGCTTCATCAATTTATAGTAACCTCTATGCTGAACAAAGAACTCACAAAATTGTAAAAAAGGTACAATCCTTCATCTTAATGACTGATTCAACGAGGTTCTTATTGGTTATCCTGATAAAACTATCAAAAAAAGATGTGGTGCTGCGCAGGCGAACTCAAAATTAAGTTTGAGTCTCCTTCAAGTAATGAATGAATTGCTATGATTATTAATTAAATAATTAACAATATTGATTTAGCAATTAATTTGACCAATTTCCCTTACAATAATATGTTCAATTTAACCCTGCTAATAAAAGGGTATTGTTTTTGGGGGAAAAAAGAAAAAGAAAAAAAAAGTGCAGTTATGTATTTTTTTTAGGTACCGATTTCAGAACCGTTTAAAAACTGGAACCATTTAACCTGTAACAGTATTGTGACCCGTTTTGGGCTTTTTGATGGTTTTGACCAAGCCATTTCAAAATAAGATACTGCCTTCTAAGTCTCCGAGTGCTTTAGAAGCTTGGGGTGACGTTTTTTGGCACACTCCCGCCTAGGCTAGAATGTCAAAAAGGTGGTTGACAAGTTTTTGTATTTGACCTTTTAAATTTTGTCCATATTTATTTGTATTTTTGGCAACATCACCAGTGCTGAGATGTCTCTATTTCTGAATTCAGCAACTAATTCAGGCTCACCTGCATGCGTGTGACGTAAACTGGCTTGTTCATCAAGATCCACGTGGCAGTCTCAAAACATGGAGGGATGGTCATTGAGCCATCATATGTGATAAAACTACTTGTTTCTGGATAGATCTCTTCTATATTTAGTCCAGTCAGAAGATAAGCATCATCTGCATTGAAAGAAGCAATGAGAAGACAAAAACAGCCTGGTTAAAAATTAAGTAGAAAAGAATTACACTGACCAACTAAATTTAACATTTGTATTGTTTGAAGCGCTTATTCTCACTCGGGTCACAGTTGTGATGGGTAGAGCTGTTCGATTTTGCCTAACAAGAAAAACCCAATTATTTTCTCTCAAACACGATTTTCCAATAACGATGACAATTTCTTTGTAGAATAAAAAATAAAGACAAAAAGTATTTTGAATGTTATTTAAACTTAAAGCTGCTCTATGCAATAATTGGACCCATATCTTCACAATCGTGTTTTTGTTTGACCAAATGTACTTTTAATACTTTGTGCTTCAGAAAGAGAAAAGTCTGTTACTGTTTTTGTAAAAGTAAATGTAGTGATGTGTACTGACCAATAGATGGCAGTGTAGCCTCAAGGGACCGGGGGCTTCTGGGATTGTCAGAGAGGATTGAGAAGGGACTACGAAAAATAAAGTAGCCAGCGGATGCTAGCATAAAACAGAATGAGTGGTTCTTTTTTTTTTTTTTTTTTTTTACAAACAATAACATTATAAACTGTATTTAATGTTTTAAATCACATAAATATCACTAGATATGACAAAATGAATTTCTGAAGACATGTTTTCTCTCGTTGGCTGATAAATTTGCCTTCTGTTAGTCCGATGATCCATCCATCCATTGTCTAGGCCCCTTACTCCTCACAAGGGTCGCGGCGGTGCTGGAGCCCATCCCAGCCCGGCCTCAGGCAGTAGGCGGGATACACCCTGAACTGGTTCCCAGCCAATTGCAGTAGTCCGATGATGATCATGAATAATGTTATGAATAGAACGCTGCGAAAGTGACGTTACTTTCAGGTGCCATCTGATTGGACGAGTAATTGTGTTTTGTGCCAAGTTTTTTTTGGGCTGATTTTAGCTGAAGTTTGCTTATAATCCCTCTTTTGCAGCACCAGCACCCAAAGATGTGAAAAAGGAGTATAGGCATTGCTTATAAATAGATGAATGAGAAAACTTTACTCGTAATTTATGGTAGGTGACTACTGCTGACTACTGACTGAGAATGGGTGGATGGGTTTGTATTTGTCATTTCATATTGGGTTCAAGGATATTTTTGTGGCTGCGTCTTCCGGGTGGATCATCTTAACGATTGTTTCTTGATCCTGTCAATCAATATGCGTAACAACGTCATGCGTGCTCGTTCCTAGCTGCGCATGCGCACTTCGAGTGTTTGTAGCATGTAGCTAGCTTCGTGTAGTGAGCTTCGGATTCGGCCATTCAACGTTTTAGCTCCACCGAGCTGACCGCGTACTTTGAAAACAGCTGAGAGCCACAAGAGGACATCCATATGAAGCGAGGCCGGCTGCAGAGACTGATGAAGATGTTGAAGATGAGCTCGGACGTTAGCGACATTTGAGAGGTGTTTCCCCCAGACAAGCAGGAGAGCTGGTAGGATGGTCAGTTTTTTAAACGTGAGAAACAGATGTTGGCTTCCATTTTTCGAGAATATTATTGAATCCACCTTTAACTAATTATCTCCCAAAAACGTATAAATATGTTCTATTTCAAATGTTGTAAGTGTCCCAAAGACGTATTTAGAAGTTTTTTTGTTTATTTTTTGTTTTTTATACTAGAGCATACAGAAGGCTTTGATGCAGCCTCAACTGCACAGAACGTTTGCAGAAATGGTAGTTATTACACAAACGCCCAGCAGGTGGCAGCAGAGCAAAGGAGATCAACCAGGGCCATGTTGAAAAACAGGTCAATTACTCACAATTCTAAATTGATTTGTGAAAATTGATTAAACTTAGCTAATGCTAATTAGTATGCTAATTGCTGCAAAACGGAAACAGATAGAAATATACTTTTTTTCCTGATGAAAGAAGAGACTTTAATCTTTATTTTGATAGGTTCCATGTTTTTATAGCAATAGAACACAATATTCTGCAGGCCTTGTAAAATAAGTCAAAATCCAGTAAAACAGCTGGGAGAGAACGGGATTGTTTCTGTGAAAATTGCTGGGAGCGAATGAGTTAACTAGAAGTTACTACTTAATAATTACTAGTAATTACTGTTTCTACTACTACTACTACTACTGTACTTTTACTAGTAATTATTAGTTAATTACTTTGTAATTTTCACAGAATTTCTTTCTATTTCCTTCACTAGCATGCAGTTATTAGCATTCAGCTTAGCATTCAGCTATTTGCAATCGAGTTCCACTTTTCACGCCCATTTCCATACACACAACTGATCATCATTACCAGCTGTCTGATACTGTTCAGTGGATCACTTTGTATAGTGCATTGTTCAGTAACCAGGAGGTCGCAGGCTCTTACTGTACATTGCAAATGTATCCATGTCAATTATGCCAAGTGATTACATGATAACCAACTGAATATCATATTAGGAAATGCATTATAATATCACTGATATGATTAAACACATGTGACCCATTATGCGTTGCTTTCTGCATCAATGTCACTTTTCAATATAAATACAACAAGCCATGATAGTTGAACCAGACAAGTTAGGTCAGTGGTTAGAACTAGTTGTCTGCTGCACGGAGGACCTGGATTGGAACCCTGCTTGGACAACTTTTTAGTACAAATGCAATATTTAATGCTAATCATTGTTATTACTAATTATTTCACATCCATTACTTTTGATGTCATTTGTCATTATTAAGTTTTGTTTCTATAGTATCCGTTCTATATTCAAAATTCAAATTCAACACAAGCTCAGTGGCTGAGGGGAGATGGACCAAAAGACGGAGAAATAAGGCAGGGAGACAGACAGGAAGGGCAACGTGAGGAACTTTATTTACAACAAATGTGACGGACAGGACGGGAGCAGACTGTGACAGACAATGTGAGCAGGCCGGTTGCCATGACTGGACTGAATGTGGACAGACTGGGTATGACATGGACAGACTTGGCAGACGTGGACAGACTTGGCAAGATGTGAACAAACGTAATGTCCTCTTCTTCAACCAATCATTTTTTCTTTCACTGTTTCAGCAAAGACTGTCCAATTCTCTTCAATATCTTTATTATTTACAAGTACCTCAAATTTGCTTTCCATTTTTAGTTGTAATGCTTTTGAAATGTCTTGTTTCTTCAACTTTTCAATCTGGTACAGTTTTGACGGTTGTTTTTTTTAGTAATTTTTTGAGTCTCAATTTTAGGTTTACAATCACCATGTAGTGATCGGATGAAATATCTGCTCCTCTGTAAGTTCTGACATCTTGTAACGACGAATGTCATCTCTTGGAGATGCAAATATAATTGATTTCATTAAATGTATTTCCATCTGGCGATCTCCATGTCTTCTTGGGTATTTTTTTTATGCTGAAAGAAGGTGTTACCAATAACTAGTGAGTTTACACTACAAAACAAAATTAGTCTTTTTATGCTGGCTAAGTGCATTAATATTGTGATCAAATTGGATTTTTCATTATGTTGGACTATGAAGTGATTTTCAGGAAAAGTACAATAAGTAAGTGATTCTAGTCTATTCATGGCTAATGCTAATCACAATTGTTAATCATTTAGCATAGGCAAATTTTATTGGTGTTTGTGTAATATGTGTATGTGTGTGCAGAAAATAAGAAACAATGAGTATTCATGTACACTAAATTCAACTCAGGTTCAACCTTAGTGGACTTAAAAAAAAAAAAAAAAAAAAAAAAAAAATGGGGGCGGGGCTATTAATCGATGGAATAATTGCTAGGTGACTCAATTTTTCAAAAAGTCGTTAGTGACAGCACTAAAGTCAAGTCAGCCGCCATAACAATTACTTCCAATGTCCAACTTAAAAATAAAAGCTATTGATATCTATGTTTAGTAGTGGCGAGCGGTGACTTTTTCGAGTGGACATGCTGAAGTGACATGCGGCACATGCTGCATTTAGACGGTTGTCACGCCGCCACCGGCGTGACGGCCCATGCTTTTATTTTTCATAGTCATGTTTCATGTTTTATTTTGATTCCCTTCTCACCCCAGGTCACTTGCCCTTCCTGCCGCTCCCTAATTACCGGTTCCCTCCCATGATTATCAGCACCTGTCACCAATCAACCCAGACAATAAAAGCCACCTGCATTCTCCCCTCAGTGCCGAAGTGTCACACATTTCAGTGCATGGAAGCGTCCCACAGTCCTCGAGTCCTTGTTCCCGTTGCCTTGTTGTTTTGCCTTGTTTTTGTGGCTTTTCCTCCCCAGCGGAGCGCCCTTAGTTACCCCTTGTGCCTTGAACCTTTTTTCCTCCCTAGCGGAGCGCTTTTTGTTGTCCCCTGTACCTTTTGCCTGTTTTTTCCTCCCCAGTGGAGCGTTTTTAGTTCTCCACTTTTTGATTCCCCTTTCTCCTCTCAGGTTGAGAGGAGACAGCTGTTGGCCGGAAATAAACCTGTTGCCTTTGTGGCCTACCTTTATCCTGCGTCTGAGTCCTACCTTTCCTCGTCGTGTCAACGGTGAACTGCCCATTGATAAAAAAATAAATAAATAAAAATAAAACAACAAAAAACGTAGTTGATATCATTTAACGCTTATGGCGGCATACATCGTGATTTTACTAATCGTTATAAAACATTTTTGGAGGTCAAAGAGTTAATGAACAGTTCAATATTTACGAGAAAAATCTTAACGTCAGCGGGGACGCCGAGGTGCGTCTGCGCCACCAGCTGTGACGTCAAACAGAATGTAGCCAATCAGGAGGCGCCTTAAGTGAAAAAGACGGAAGTGTGCATATACAAAAACAACAACAACAAGCATATCAGAAAATATGTCCGACCAGAAGCACAATGTCCACTGGACCTCTACCATGGAGGGCCGGCTCATGGGAGAAGTAGTCCGCAAACCACCATCATTACTTCCAGTTCGTCGCGTTTGTTGACTTCCATGGTGTGTCTCGTCGTTTTCAAGTCGTTTCAGTTGTTTTATTTTTGTTCCCTTCCGGTTTTGATTAGGTCACGTATAATCACGCAAGAGGTCTCTCACGGAGGACTGGAATCTTGACCAGTGTTGAGATGATAATCTTTATGTTTGTGAGGGAGCTGTGATGAGATTATCTGCGCACCTTACACACAATACGACCAAAGCTGTTAAATGCCCGATGTTACTATCTTTATGTGTGGTATCTGACAAAGATAAAATATATTTGAAGATTTGAAAAATCCTTATATGTGTACCAGGCTTAAGTGGAAGGTACTGGGTTTGCTTTTTTTTTTTTTTTTTCGTATCCCCTCCTCCTCCACTACGATTTCTTGCAGCAAACGAGCTGTTTTGTTTCAAATGTTTATTGAAGAATTGAACATACACCCAATTTCTACATTTCAAGAAGACGTGGTTGTACTGCAGTGGCTCGCTGATCTCGCCAGTCGCGGAGGAGTGCGCGATTGCGGCGCGGCAGTCACACAGGGAGATGCAGGGTTTTACTGAACCAGGCGTCATACGTCCGTTTTGGACAAATAACCAGCAAAATAACTTGTATTTCATAAGAAATTACATTGCCATGGTGTCAAAGGTAAGATTTAAACATTATATGCTTATAGCTAACTGTAGACGGTTCTTAAAATACCGTGGACAGAACCTTTAAGACAACTACTTACTTTTATATGTTACTCTTGTGATGATGTCTCTATTCAGCAAACGATTCAGGAAACTGTTTGATGTTTCAGCTACCTAGATAAAATGAAAAAAAAAAAACAGGAATAGAGAGCAAAAAGTAGTTAAATAATTTATGTCATTAATTGATTGATTTTCTTTCTGACACATTTTATAATGAAAACAGCAGTGATTCAACTACAAAATGAATGCATCTAAAAAGCTTTAGGGGAGAGCAGATTCGGTCTATTAGGCTACACACATACACGCATGCACACCCCCACACATATAGAATAGAAAGAATGTCATTTATTGTCATTATACATCGTATAATGAGATACATCAAGATAAAAAAACAAAACGAAAATGCAAATTGTGCAAGTGCAAGGCAGGCAATATATCCATCCATCCATTATCGTGACCCCTTATTCCTTATAAGGATCACAGGGGTGCTGGAGCCTATCCCAGCATATAGACTATTATCTATAGAATATTTTTGTCTATGAACTATTTCTTAACAATTTTGGCTGTGTGTTTTAGGATTTTGTCATGCTAATCTGTGCTAAGATGTACAAATTGAAGGATATAATACGTACTATGTAAATAGATTGGGTCAAACTGGTGGAGGCGTTGCTCTCTATGTCGATACAAGCTTAAATTGTAAAATCAAAGAATAGAAAAGTATGAGTGTGATTAATTTGATGGAAATAGTAACAATAGAAATAATTCATGATAGAGGGAAAAATACATTAATCACTTGTATAAAAATATAGTAATCACATAGCCTGGGCCAGGAGTTGATTTGTTGACAAATAGAATCATGGATATGTTTGAAGATGATACTAACAAATCAATAATTCCATGTGGTGATTTTAATATTGATTTGGGTAATACTGTCACAACAAATGACTTTACAAACTATATGGAAACTGCTAGTGTATCTCCCATGATATCTCAACCTACCAGGATTACTACTCACAGTGCTTCCATCGTTGATAATATATATACAAACATACATGGTGAAAACCGTCTTGTGACTCCTTTCGTTCCCTTTTTGTGTACATATGTTATTCTCACTCCGATTGGCTGGCAACCAGTCCCAGTGTGTATCCCGCCTACTGCCCACAGCCAGCTGAGATAGGCTCCAGCACCCCCCGCGACCCTTGTTAGGAATAAGCGGTCAAGAAAATTGATGGCTGTTATTCTCACATTTGCCCTTTTTGTATTACAAATTCAATCATACAGTATTAATAGCTCCCTTCATTTTTGTATTTGTGATCGCACTTGGGGACTGGGAGGTGTCCCTTCCTTATGTGGCGCACCTACCCCTAGATGGGTGCGTAACACAAGCATCTGAGACTCACCTTCATGAATATGGACACGATGACTAGTCCATTGGGGCTCTTGGCAGCTTCAGTATAATTTGTATACAGCTCATGATTGTAGTGAATTAGCTGAACCTGGAGAGAGAGAGAGAGAGAGAGAGAGAGAGAGAGAGAGAGAGAGAGAGAGAGAGAGAGAGAGAGAGAGAGAGAGAGAGAGAGACAGGGGAGAGAGAGACAGAGAGTGTGAGCGCGTACATGTGTTTTTTTTAATATTATTATAGACAAAATTTTATTCAAAAACAAAACACATACAGTTGCAGCCTTAATTTTCTCTCCAACAATTAATTTAGGTCAACAAGATCCATATTTCATTTCTAAAAGGACATTATGCCAACGCACTCCACAGACATAAAAGATTTGTTTGACTTACTTAATTTCACTTGACTTCAGTCACTGGCCACTGTCTTTCCTTGACTGCACTTTTATTTTGTTCAGACGTGTGTGCGTGTGTGTGCATGTGTGTATGTGATGTGAACTTGGAGTACTGTCCTACTGTGCAAATGGTTGCAGACGTGTTAACCAAACCAGCCAAAAAGTTAAAGTTGAGAAAATTTGCTCAGAATTTGTTTGGCATTTAAATGCATCGACTGCATGGTGCATTTGTTTTTATTTACCTTTCAAGGGAACATTTATATTCGTTTTCAGGTAACCCATCGAGCTAAATGCGAGTGAGAGTGTTAAGTATTGACTTGGGGCGGCGTGGCTCAGTGGTATGGTGGTCGTCTCCCAAACCAGAAGTTGTGGGTTCGATCCCAGGCCATTGTGATCACGTCGAAGTATCCTTGAGCAAGATACTGAACCCCCAATTGCTCCTGATGCTGGGTCATCAGTAGGTGAATGGGTAGTCAAAATGTAAAGCGCTTTGAGTGCCTTAAAGGTGGAAAACGCTATATAAATGAAGTGCCAAGTGCCATTAAGGGGGCGCCCTTACTCTGTGTTACGGAACTGGATGCCGAGTTAGAATGGGTGATGATGTAACAAAGCTCTAGCGTGCGTGCAGAGCGGAGAGTGTTGAGTTAAAGTTCATGTAAAATAAACACGCCAGTTAGCGGCTGAAAAGAAAGACATTGTCTTTCTCTTTCCCCACCACCCAAGGAAGAGGTGGGAGGGATTCGCCGCTGCACCTGATCTTAACAATTACTATGATTGTTGTTCCGATACCGATACTGGTATCGGCAGAGGCCCTGATACTGCATTAAAACAGTGGTGTCGGTATCGGTGAGTACTAAAAAGTAATATGCCGATACCATTATTTCCAATGCTAATATAGGACTTTGAATGCAGAATAATGTGTCTTGCTCATGCACGATGATATGTGACATGTTCACTGCATGCCAATCTAAGATATCCTATTGGCCCTTGAATGCTCTGAACCAATGGCAGGACAGCTTTTCATGTTGAGAAATAAAAAACCTTAGTTATCAGTATGGTATCGGCATCGGCCGATACTGCAAAGCTGGGTATCGGAATCGGTATCGGGAGCCAAAAAACATTATCGGAACAACTCTATTATTATCTGCTCGCCTTGTGGGTGTCACGCCGCCACGGGCGGGCCAGCTTCTGATTTTAATTTGTTGATCTAGTTCCTGTTTATTTTGAAAATATTAACAGCACTCTCACCCCAGGTCACTTGTCCTTCCTCCTGCTCAGCTCATTACCAGTTCCAAGCCATGATTACTTCCACCTGCCACCAATGAATAGTCATCCAACCTTATCGCAGTTGCCGAAGTGTCACATCAGTGCATGGAATCATTCCACAGTCCTCGAACCATTGTCCTTGCTTTTTGCCTTGCCTTGCGGCATGTTTTTGTGCCTTTTCCTCCCCAGGGGAGCGCTTTTAGTTGTTCCCTGTTTCCTGAGCCTGTTTTTTCCTCCCCAGCGGAGCGTCCTTAGTTCTCCCATTTTTGAGTACCCCTTTTCCCCTCATCTAGAGGTGATTTTGAGTTTGGAGTTAATAAACTGCAGCCTTTAACGCCTACTCTCTCCCTGCGTCTGAGTAATACCTTCCTCGGTGTGTCAGTACACTTCGGCCAGCATGGACCCAGCGGGGAAACCCGAGGCCGCACCGCAGAACCAGGAGGCTCGACTGACGCACCAAGTTTCAGCAAGCCATGGCCACCCCGTTGAGTGAACTTACTGGTCAAATCCAAGAACTGATGAGCTACATGCGGAGCCGCCCTCCACCCGACACGAACCTTCAACCACAGCCTCGACTCCGTCGTGTACCGGGGTAGGCCTGAAGGCTGGATTCCCCGGAACGTTACTCCGGTGAACCCGGGCAATGTCAGGTCTTCCTGACAGAATGTGACATTCACTTTGAGCACTCTCCACAGGCACTCTCCACGGCCCGTTCCCAGGTGGCATTCGAGTTTCAAGCAGCATTACGCCAAGTTTTTGATCCGGACAGCGATAATCGAGAAAAGGCACGGGAGCTGAGCCGTCTTCAACAAGGCAAGGAATCTGTCAGTGATTATGCTATCTGCTTCCGTACCTTGGCAGCCAACAGTGGCTGGAATGCCATAGCCCTGCACAATCATTTTTTGAAAGGACTCACCCTCTCAATGCAAGAGCTGTTGATCCCCATCGATCTGCCGGCCGATCTGGATTCGCTGATATCGTTGGCCATCCGCACCGACCATTGGCAGCGGAAGCTCGCGCAAATCAGTGGTCTCCAAAGAAGGACTGGTCCAGGGGTCCTTCCACATCTACCAGCAACCGGATTTCCAAGGCTCACTTCTCTCCAGACGCCAGCCCCAAGAGAGGTTCGAGGCAGCATTGAAGAACCCGTGCAGCTCCGCCCAGTTGACGCCCGAAGAATGACAATTTCGCCGCCGAGAGGGCCGGTGTTGCTATTGTGGTGAACTCTGTCACCTAGTGGGGGACTGTCCCGCCAAAAGGAGTCCCTCGGTAAGCTCCGAATCCCCTAAACCAGCCAAGACCCGAAGACTCACACAAATCAGAATCAGTCACCATGCTGTCACCACAGATCTGCCAGCCCTCATCAACTCCGGGGCCGATAAAAGTCTCATGGCCTGGGATCTTGTAACTTGGAGACAGAACCGCTCACCGCGACAATTCAGGCCAGGGCATTCAACGGAAGAGGACTATTTGTCATCACTCATCTCACCGAGCCTCTTGAGGTACAAATAGGACAAAACAGAGAACGAATCAGATTTCATGTCTTAAAATCCTTATCGCACACGTTGGTACTGGGACACCCCTGGCTGCGTATACACAATCCTCGTATCGACTGGCGCTCTGGGCACATCATGGTTTGGGGAAAAGACTGTGTGGATCATGGATTGGGGCCACAAGCGACCAATGCTCCCTCAGTCTCCGTAAACCAGGTGACTCCCATGTCCTCCACCACTGAGGAATATACAGACTTAAACACAGTTCCTCCTTGCTACCATCATCTCTGCGAAGTGTTCAGCAAGACCAAAGCCATGGCTCTTCCTCCGCATCGACCCTACGACTGCCCTATCGACCTGATCACGGGATCGACCATTCCCAAGGGAAGATTGTACTCGGTCTCGGGACATGAACGCCAAGCCCTCAATGACTATATTGACGACTCCTTCAAAGCTGAACTCATCCGGCCATCCTCTTCGCCAGCAGGGTCAGGATTCTTCTTTGTGGGCAAGAAGGATGGTTCACTACGACCATGTGTTGACTACAGTCCCCTCAATATTACCATCAAGAATCAATATCCACTACCCTTGATGTCTTCCGTGTTCGACCAATTACAGTAAGCCAAGGTTTTCACAAAACTGGACCTCCAAAATGCAGATCACCTTGTGTGTATCCGAGAGGGAGACGAATAGAAAACCGGCTTCAACACCCCCCGGGGGCACTATGAATATTTAGTCATGCCTTTTGGACTCACCAATGCACCTGCAGTGTTTCAGGCCATGATCAACGAGGTACTAAAGGACTTTATTGACCACTTTGTGTACGTCTATCTGGATGACATATTAATCTACTTCCCTGACATGACGATCCACCAGCAACATGTGACACATGTTTTGCGACGACTTCTAGACCACCAGCTGTACGTTAAGGCTGAGAAGAGCCTTTTTCACGTGGACACGATATCCTTTTTGGGATTCGTCGTGTCACCCGGGAGAGTAGAGATGGAGCCAGACAAGGTCAGCGCGGTACGAGAATGGCCCACGCCGGACTCAGGGAAAAAGGTCCAATGGTTCCTGGTATTCACACACTTTTACCGGCGCTTCATCCGAAATTTCAGCACCATCGCCGCTCCACTGCACACCTTGACCTCCATGATTCCACTGGACCTCGGAGGCCGATACCACATTCAACAACCTCAAGCAACGATTCACCAAGGTCCCGATTCTCAAGGTTCTTGATCTCAAGCGGCAGTTCATGGTCGAGATTGACGCTTCTAACATTGGAATCGGGGCTGTTTTATCGCAACGTGCCAGGAAGATGGCAAAGTGCATCCCTGCGCCTTCCTTTCCTGGAAACTTTCCAAGGCCGAGCGCAACTGCGTTGGCAATCGAGAACTACTGGCAGTAAAAGTGCCTCTTGAAGAGTGGAGGCACTCGCTGGAGGGTGCAGAACACCCCTTCATTATCTGGACCGAACACCAAAATCTTGAATACTTGCGCCAAGCCAAGAGGCTCAACCCCCGACAGGCCAGGAAGTCAGTGTTTTTTAATCGGTTCACTTTTTCCCTGACGTACAGGCCGTGCAGCCGGAACATCAAGGCCGACGCCCTATCCCGCATCCATGACCTCGAGTCTTGCAGAAACCAAACCTGAACCTATTCTGCCCAAAGACTGTGTGATAGGAGGGTTGGCAAATTGAGGATGACGTCAAAGACTCCCTTAAGGACATGACACCATCCAAGGATTGCCCTCGACGTCGGCTCTTCGTGCCAGATGACCTGCGGGCACAGGTAATCCATTGGGCCCACACCTCACGAATCTCATGTCATCCCGGAGTTCGCAGGACCCTGTTCATCGTTGCCCGGAGATTCTGGTGGCCGGCCATGGAGGCCTCAGTACAGCAGTACGTGACGGCCTGTCCAGTATGTGCCAGAAATAGAACAACAAATCAATCCCGGATGGACCTCTTCCCATCCCTTCCAGACCCTGGGCCGAAATCTCTCTGAATTTTGTGACTGGCCTTCCCACTTCTCACGGTAAAACACGGTTTGTCTCCCATTTCTGGAGAGAGTTCTACGAGGCTCTAGGTGCCAAGGCCAACCTGACCTCTGGCTACCATCCCGAGGCTAATGGACAATCAGAGCGCATGAACCAACAACTTGAAACTGGACTCCGATGCCTGGTGTCTCAGAATCCGTCATCATGGAGCACAAATCTGGTATGGGTCGAGCTCACTCACAATTCTTTACCCACGTCTGCCACAGGATTCACGCCCTTCAAATGCGTCTCCGGCTATGATCCTCCATATTTCACCGATCTCAAAGAGGAAGCATCTGTACCATCCGTTCAGGCCATGATCCACCGGTGTCGCAGAATGTGGTCAGTGGCCCAGATGGTGATGCAATGCCAAAGAGATCGGATGAAGAGGGCCGCTGACCGAAGGAAGAGACCCGTGCCCCACTACCGGCCAGGCCAACGAGTATGGCTGTCCACCAAACACCTCTGACTAAAGGTACCATGCCCGAAACTGGCTCCACGGTTTGTGGGGCCTTATCCTGTCTCTAAAACCATAGGTCCTGCTGCTGTTCGCCTTCGCCTGCCACAATCCCTCCGGGTGCACGCCACCTTCCACGTCAGCCCGGTTAAGCCGGTCCACGACAGCCCGCAGGTCGCATCGGAACTGGATCTGCCTCCCCCTGAAATGATCGACGGCGGCCCGGTCTACAAGGTCAGTAAGTTGTTGGATGTCAGGAATCGGGGCCGGGGAAAGCAATAGCTGGTGGACTGGAATGGATACGGTCCAGAGGAGAGACAGTGGATTCCCTCCCGGTTCATTGTGGACCCATCACTCATCTATGACTTCTAGCGAGAACATCCCGACCTACCAGGGCCGTCTGGAGGGGGGGGTTACTGTCACACCGCCACAGGTGGGCCAGCTTCTGATTTTACTTTGTTGATCTATTTCCTGTTTATTTTCAAAATACTAACAGCACTCTCACCCCAGGTCGCTTGTCCTTCCTCCTGCTCAGCTTATTACTGGTTCCAGGCCATGATTACTTCCACCTGCCACCAATTATCCCGCCAATAAATAGTCATCATACACCACTTGCCGTTGCCGAAGTGTCACATCAGTGCATGGAAGCGTCCCACAGTCCTCGAACCATTGTCCTTGCTTTTTGCCTTGCCTTGCGCCTTGTTTTTGTGCCTTTTCCTCCCCAACGGAGCGCTTTTAGTTGTTCCCTGTGCCTGTGGCATGTAAAAGTTATACATTCTTGTAGCTCCGGTTCTGCTGTTTAATTTGATATGCGACATCATTATATTATTTCATAATTAGTGCATTGTTTCCCACAATTTCTTCTTCAAAGTCCGAGAGGACCCAATTGGGCTTTAAGGGCTATTACGCAATATTATGTACAATCAGCCTGTTTAGCTGCATGTTTCATGTACACAGACAATAATAAAACAATTTATTAAGTATACATGATTAATGGTTTAATAGAGTGAAACAGGAGAGAAGTTGTGCCCCGCCTCTCCTCCAGTAAGTGTGGCGCGAGTGACACGGCTGCACAACGAACACGCGCTACATGCTCTCGCAGGACAGGCGACACCACACTTCATTTAGCGTCCAGTGTGAAAGTAGCTTTAGTCCCTAGTTTATTTTGAGTTCCCCGGTCCCTTGGTCAGCCCACCTCTGTCAAACCCACCGCCTGAGGCAGGCTTTGGCTGGCCTGAGGCAGGCCGTCACAGCACGCCCCAGCTCGGAGGAGGCAAAGAACAAAGCAAAGGTGAGCCAAGCTGCAGCACCTGGCCGGTTCACCAGAGCCGCTTCCCCCTCTGGATGCTTTGCCTGTTCCGCTGCCGCCTCGGGAAGCTTCGCCTATGCCGCTGCAGCCCCTGGCCTCTCTGTCCCTGCCGACGCAGCCCCTGCCCTCTCCGTCCCTGCCAACACAGCCCCAAGTTTCTTCGTCCCTGCCAATGCAGCCCGGAGTTTCTTCGTCCATGCCAATGCAGCCCCTGGCCTCTCCGTCCTTGCTGCCGCAGCCCCAAGTCACGGACTCCCTGCCGCAGCCTCTCCAGGTCACAGACTCTCTGCCGCGCCCTCCCTAAGCCACTGATTCTCGCTGCCGGCTGCTCCAAGTCACGCAGCGCGTTCTCCCGCCGGCCGCTCCAAGTCACGCATTCTCGCCGCCAGCCTCTGCAAGTCATGCATTCTCGTCCCGGCCTCTACAAGTCACACATTCATTGAAGGACGCATCTGTTGAGGAAGGACGCATCTGTACTTGCTCCTGCACTCGCTCGTGAATCTAACTACTTGTTGATTTTTGCATTGGGATTTTTAACTACATTGTTGCAGAATGCCTGGCGGAAAAAGAGCTGACGAGAATGAGGAGATAAAATCTTCTCTTAAAAAACTCAGTGGAATGGTTGCCGAATTACTTGAAAAGAAGAAGAGCATTGAGCCACTTCTTCAGGAAATACAGCAATTGAAGACAGAGACACAGGAAAAAGATCGACACATTGTTGCCTTGGAACAAAAAGTGGATGATTTGGAACAAAATCTTCGTATCAACGATGTGATAGTCACCGGTATCAAGATCAAGCCGCGCCGTAGCCCTTCGAGAGCTGCGGCTAGCACGAGCACGGAAGATTCTGACCAATCTTCAGGGAACGAGACTGAGGAACAGCAAGTGACACTTCAACTCAGAGATTTGGGATTAACTGTTGATCCTGCGCACATTCAGATGTGCTTTTCGCTTCCAACTGGAGGGACACGACCACCGGCAGTTCTGATCAGGTTTGTTGACAGAAAGAAAAAGATTGCTCTTCTGAGAGACCGTCACAAGCTTTGTGGGAAACATGTCTACATCAACTAAAACCTCACCAAACGAAATGCTGACATCGCCAAAAAGGCACGACAAATGAGAAAGAATGGACTTATCGAAAGCACATGGACAAAAGACTGCTGAATTTTTATTCAAACTAAAGATAACTCTGGTCAACTAAAAACACGAATCGTGAAAGGAGCTGAGGTTATTGGTAGCGCTTGAGAGACAACAGTAATTCACAATATCACAACAACAACATCACTAATACCCAAAGCTGGATTTGTATATGATTACTTGCTGACTTTGCCAAGGCTAACTCTTGTTTATACACCTGCATTGATAACATGTAATGCTGTTCCCGTTTGAATGTAAATATTGTCTGGCTCGAATTCCGTTTGGACATTTGTTGTAACAGTCAAGGCTACATGATAAGGCTGTATTGTGGCTACAATAAATCTGCTGTCAATACGCAAAATGGGGTTGGTGGTCTGGTTCCTGGAATGAAGCTGGCGTGGGCCGCTCTGCTGGGTGAGCTAGACTGGGCAGCGCACAGGAGTCATCAGATCTACAACGTGCTAGCAACCAGTGGTGCTACCTGACCAGAATCGAGGCTGAAATTGCTTGAATAGCAATGGGCAGAATGCAAGCCGATCTACTCTTCTGGAAAGCACAACACGTGTGAAAGCTGATCCGAGGTCAGCGAAGAAGCTACTGGTGAAAGAGAAGAACTGCGCTTGCCTTGGCTGCTCGCCTAGCGGGGTGGGCCTGCTGCTGGCGTCTGGGAACCGACTCACCAGTTCCCAATGACTGGGACTAGCCAAAATCTACACACGGACATTCAAGATGAACTGAGCGAGTAGTGTCTGGGATAGTATGGGATGGATAACGATCAAAATTAATGACTATTCTAAATAATGTATATGATTGATGCTAGGGGTGTTAAAAAAAAAAAATCGATTCGGCGATATATCGCGATACTACATCGCGCGATTCTCGAATCGATTCAATAAAAAAAAATCTAATTTTTTTTTTTTTTTTTTTTTTTTTTTTTTTAAGAGCTCAGAATTGTTCATTCGGTAGTCTTACCGATTCAACGTCTTATCATCATTGCCTTTTTTTTTTTTTTTGTGTGCGTGTGAATAGATTTTTAAACTTCCATTTTTAATGGAAAAATATTCAACAAAACGTCTGACTTCGGGTTAGAATTCACACCTTGAGCATGGAAGAATGTTATATGAACGGAACATTAAGCCTTAATATTTTATTTTAATGCTGTTCAAACATGAAACAGATTACAACCTCTATAAGACTGAAATTTCAGATAAATAAATAATACATTTTCATATAAATCTTACACTCTACAAGCTTACTGATTAGTATTTTCTAAATTTAAATGAAAAAAAATCGCAACAATCGACTTATAAATTCGTATCGGGATTAATCGGTATCGAATCGAATCGTGACCTGTGAATCGTGATACGAATCGAATCGTCAGATACTAGGCAATTCACACCCCTAATTGATGTGTTATAGTAATGGGTCGATGGGGACGGGTCTCGAATAAGCTTCGGCTTCTACCCGTCAGCCCTTCATTCGGATGTCAATGTTGCAAATGATGTGATGTGATTGATGTAAGCTGTAATGTGCCCGAAAGGAAAAAATGAATAAACTAAACTAAAACTAATTCTCGCCGCCGGCCTCTGCAAGTCACGGATTCTCGCCAGTGGCCTCAGCCAGTCACGCATTCTCGCTGGCTGCCGCTCCAAGTCACGCATTCTCGCAGCTGGCTCTGCAAGTCACGCATTCTCGCCGCCACCCTCTGCAAGTCACGGATTCTCGCCAGTGGCCTCAGCCAGTCACGCATTCTCGCTGGCTGCCGCTCCAAGTCACGCATTCTCGCCGCCGGCTCTGCAAGTCATGCATTCTCGCCACGGCCGGATCAAGTAAAATGAGAATGGAGAGTAGACCACAGTCAGAAGCTATGAGGAGGTCGTTCGTGGGTTTGACAAGATCAGTACTGTGGAATGGACGGAAACCAGATTGAAACTGCTCATAGATGTTAATTGAGATGAGGTGGTTGTGAAGATTTTTCAAGAATTTTGGAAATAAATGGAAGGTAGGAAATGGGTCGAAGGTTATTGAAGTTGGTTGCATCTAGGCCATTTTTTTTTTTTTTTATTATTTTATTTTTTTTAGTATTGGTGTAATAGAAGCGTTTTGGAGAGAATGGGGAATAATACCCAGCTGACTTTGGGCAGTAGGCGAGGTACACCCTGAACTGGTTGCCAGCCAAAATACTTAGCCCCCCCCCCCCGCGACCCTTGTGAGGGGTAAGCAGTTAAGAAAATGGATGGATGGATGGATGGATGGATGGATAGATGGAAGGGGAGCAATACCAATACGTAAGGAAGAATGGATAATATTAGTGATAAAAGGGGCAACTGAGGAGAGGCAGGATTTAACAAGTGTTGTGAGAAGTGGATCAAGATGGCAGGTTGAGGGTTTTGAGTAGAGAATAATCTCACATATGGAGTGGATGGATGGAAGGAAGAGTAAAGTTGGAGAACAGGATTGTGGGGATGAAAAGTTGGGTGGTGAGATCAGCTGAAACTGGACATGGACTCAGATGTTGATGAATATTACTGATTTTTGGAAATGAAAAATTACATGGTTGACTTGCAGGTGTCGGTGGAGTGCACGTGTGGGGTGATCAAGTCAGAGGTTTGGTGATATTAGAGAAGAGAGAAAAGAGAGTTTTGGTGGGTTTGAATCAGTCCAGAATAGTAGGCAGATTTGTCTGAGGCGATATTGTCCTTGTAAACACTTAGGTGGTTTTTGTACATTTCTTTTTGAATCGGTAGTCCAGTTTTGTTGTAAATACGTTCCAGTTGTCTTCCTTCAGATTTGAGTTGGTGGAGAACTAGTGTGAACCAGGGAGAAGAATGGGTAAAGAAAACTGGTCTGGTTTTCAGAGATGCATGAGAAGTCAGGAGTGAATGAAGATGAGTATTGTAGTGGGAAACAAGGTCATCTGGGGAGCTGTTAGCAGTTGTTCGCGGAAGGCTGGTAATGTCAGCAGAGAAGGTATCAATGTTGATGTTGAGGAATGAAAAGGTTCGGGGAAGGGTGTTTGGACAGAGAGAGCTGAACATTGAAGGTGATAAGAAAATTGTAAGTGTAAGGAAGATAATGTGATAAACAATCAGAGGGAATGATAACAGAGCAACAAAGTAAGTCCAGAATTTACCATTATTTTGGGTTGGGCCGAATGACAGACAAGCAAAATTTTGTAAAATGCCCACCTCTGGTATTTACTTTGGTATCATTTCAGCCTCTTTATTTGTTAAAATGGGCTCAGGTATCAGCCCACCAAACCTTAAGCTTGACATAAGCATTCTTGTTTCAGAAATCTTGTTCTATTTTCTCTGCTGTTCCAACTCACAGGAATCACACATAGACAAACATTGCACTCACCTCTCCAGAGAAAGCCTGACCATTCAGCAAGTGTTCAGAGCCCTGATTGTCTTCGCTACCAAAGTGTAGTCTAATCTCCTCCAGACGATGGCTGTACATCATAGGCCCACCAGAGATATTAACCAAATGCTCCTTGTCCAATTGCACAGAAACATGGCGGCCTGTGTTATACATTGTCCCCCTCACCTGATGAAGTAATTAGAAGGAAAAAGATGTGTGTGTGTGTGAGTGTGTGTAATATCCAGTTAGATAGATGAATAACATGGATAATTTTACACTGGACTAATGTGGAGAAGAATAAAAACAAAGGAAGAAGAAGAAGAAGAACTAGAGCTGCGAGCAGCTATAAAGGACCCTCGCAATCCGGGCCACGTTGGGGTACTTGCATGTCGCGGTACTGGCACGTTGGGGTACTGTTACATAGGACAAGGACAAAATGTAAATGTTCTTGCCATGCCTTGTGTGTGTAAACTTTCATCAAAGGCCAAATATGATGCACAATTAACAAAATAAAATCAAAATGGCGGACTTTCTGTTAGGTTTGGCACATGGCTATAGAATACTTTTTGTAGGTATTAGGCTGATAGGTATGCCTCCCAATATTCACATATCCTGCGATTGCCTGGCAACCAGTCCAGGGTGTCCCCCGCCTATTGCCCGAAGCCGGCTGGGATAGACTCCAGCACCCCCGTGACCCTTGTGTGGAGCAAGTGGTTAAGAAAATGGATGGATGGATATTCACAAATCTAGCTCAATCATAAGTGATTCATAAAAATGTCTAGAGAGCGCTATTGAGCCATTTATTGCAAATCGCACAACAAATCTCTAAAATATTCATGTTCGTGACAGGTCTAATGTGTGTGCAAACATTTGTGAGTTTTTGCCCATGTTTCGACTCTCAAAAAAAAAAAAAAAAAAAAAAAAAAAAGCATTTTTCTATGCAAACAATGCATTGCTACAGCAAAGGCATGTAACAAAATTTTAAAAAATCGCTAACTTTTAACATCTTAAGATGAAACACGTCAAGGTTGAAGACGATCGGATAAGTTTTGTAGAAGGAGTTTTTTAAAATATGACTCCTATAAAAGGCCCCAAAAAATGACTACAAATTGCAAAGTAAATCAAAATGGCTAACTTCCTGTTTGGTTTAGCTTATGGCTACAGAATACTTTTTGGTAAGTCTTAGGCTGATAAGTATCTCTCCCAATGTTCACAAATCTAGCTGAATCATAAGAAAAGCTTCATAAAAATGTCTATAGAGGGTGCTATTGAGCCATTTATTGCAAATTGCACAAGAAATTCATGACAGGTCTGATGTGTGTGCAAAGTTTCATGAGCTTTCGCAGTTTAGACTCTCAAAAAAACATTTTACTTGGCAAACAATGCATCGCTATGACAACGGCATGCGACAAAATAAAAAACTTTCTGTAACTTTGCATCTTAAACATCTTAAGTGCAACGAAATAAAAAAGCTTTCAATAACTTTTCATCTTCAACATCTGATGATGAATCACACCAGGTTTAAAGACGATCGGGTAAATTTTGTAGGAGGAGTTTGTTAAAATATGACCCCAATGAAACAGCCCCTCAAAAAAGTCAACCAATTCCAATGTAAATCAAAATGGCGGACTTCCTGTTAGTTTTAGCAAATCGCTCCAAAAGTCTTTTTTTTGTATATCGAGGGCTGTTACATATGCCTCCAAATTTTGGTAGCTCTAGGCGAAACGTACAACCGGGAATGTTTCATTTATTAAGAATGTAGAAATGCAAAATGTGATGCCCCGCCTCTAGCGGACTTCTTGTTAGGTTTGGCATATGACACCAAAAGGGTTTTTTTGTGCGTCGTGGGCTGTTACATCCAACCCGAGTGACTTCAAAGTTGAGCTGTACCATCTCAAACCTAGGACAACATTGGGGTAAAAAAGTTTTTGATGTACTATATGATGGGGTGGGGCATCAAATTTTGAGTTTTAAAATTACTACTTAACAAAGCATTCCCGCTTGCACGTTTAACCTAGAGCTACGAAAATTTGGACACATATGTAACAGCACACGACCTACAAAGACGTCTGTTGGTGCCATATGCTAAACCTAAACAGGAATTCCACCAGTGGCGAGGCATCAAATTTTGCGTTTCAAAATCTTACTTTAATGAAGCATTCCCGGTTGTCTGTTTCACCTCGAGCTACAAAAATTTGGAGGCTTATGTATCAGCTCTTACCAAAAAGTCTCTTGGAGTCATATGCTAACCCTAGCAGGAAGTCCACCATTTTGATTTACTTTGGGATTTGTAGTCACATTTGGACCCTTTTATAAGGGGTTATATTTTAACAAGCTCCTCCTACTGCATTTATCCAATCGTCTTCAAACTTGGTCTGTTTTATCTTAAGATGTTGAAAATGAAGTTATCGAAAGCTTTTTATTTTGTCACGTGCCGTTGCTGTAGCAATGGATTGTGTGCAAAGAAAAATAATGTTTGTTTTCAGATAAACGTGCAAAAACTAATGAAACTTTGCACACACATCAGACCTGTCATGAACATGAATATTTTAGATATTTCTTGTGCAATTTGCAATAAATGGCTCAATAGTGCCATTTAGACATTTTTATGAAGCTTTTGCGATTGATTCAGCTAGATTTGTAGAAATTGGCGTCCATTGCTGACATATTTTAAAATTAACACGACGTGAGCTATTAATTTTTGAATGTCTAATTTTGGAACATTTTGTCAAATTTATAGGGTCATAATTTTTTGCTCCCATGTCTTAGTGTTTTCATCCAACTGACTTTAAACTTTGGGGTTGTACTATCGCAAGGCAGCACTGTAGTTGCCTCTCATTTTGCTTTTACTGCTCTTGTTTGCCCTCCAATGAACAATAACAGGCCAACTGCAAGGGCTGCTTTCGTGGCACACTTTAGCCGCGTTTCCACTTCAGGACTTTCGGGTCGAGGGAGGGGGACGGGACTTACACCAGAACCATCCTCTCAGCCGGCCCGCTCGTGGCTGTGTCTCCACTGGTAGTACGACCCATTTCGCAACCTCCCAAGTTTCGATACACGTAATCACACGTAATCACCGTGCAATGGTTTCTCCCGTGACGTCACCCAAGCACGGTGCGGCAAAAATTGGAACAACGAGGAAAGAGGAAAACTTGTGGCAGTTGTCATTTTTTTCAGCTTTTTATTTTTGTGTACTTGGATGGATGGTTTGAGTGAGAGGAGACGACGTCAAGATGAAGAATTTTAAAAGGCTAACAGTAGAGTGGAACGAAAATAGGAAAAGGATTATTAGGAGAATTATTTTGGTGGAAGAGACTTTATCCGAGAATGCATCATCGTCACACATGTAGGTAAGATATTTTTATATAAAATAATTTTTAGCTAATCAGCACCAGAGCCCGATCGGGAGTTTATCGGGCCGGCGGAGTACCTACCCTCGAGTAGGACCTCCGCTCGTCCCCGTAAGTTCCTGTAAATGTGGCCCGGTCGGGAAAGCTCCCTTGCACATACGGGCGTGGCCCCGTAAATTTACCCCGAAGTTCCTGCGGTGGAAACGGGCCTTTTGACCATTAACATAGATGGAGAAGAATAGAGGTGAAGTTGAGGAGCAGACAAATGGACAAGAAGAGGGACGGATGTCTGGAAACGAGAACTGACTAACATAAGAGAACAGTGAACAGTTGCAAATACATCCATACCTTTTGTCCACCAGTGTTTAGTTTCATGGATGCGAGATAAGGATCAAAGATCATGTGACTGGTCTCAATGTTGACTGGTGATTGCCTCTTCCCCACTGAACACAAGTTCCAAGCCGAGTTTACCAGGCCCCAAAAAGACGGCACTGCAACACAAAAACACTAATTGTGTGAGATGGTGTTAGTACAGTATTCAAAAGATGGGTCATTGATGGACAAGTGGCTAAAATGTCGTTCATGAGTGTGCTGAAGGGCTTGGCGTAAGTATATAGTTCTGCATTAAATCAAGGGTGCATCTGACGAGAAAAGACACATTCTGCAGTCTTTGTGTTTTTAGTGTTGCGATATGCCTGGCGGAAAAAGAGCGGAAGAGGCTGAAGAGATAAAGACTTTCTAAAATAATAAGACCTTCTTGATAAAATAGAAAATAAAGTAGAGAATGCAATCCTGGTGATTAAGAAGGACGTGTTGGTAGTGAAAAAGGGCATGGAGCCACTTCGTGAGCTCTTGAAAGAAATGCAACAACTGTGTAGAGATTTGAAAGGAAATGATCAGCGTTTTCTTGTTTTGGAACAAATAGTGGATGACCTGGAGCAGAATGCTCGCATGACTGATGTGATAATTACTTGCATTAAAATAAAGTTGTGTACGCACGTGTAAGTGCCGCCAGAAGAAGCAGAGATAGTCCTGACCTAAATTCTGATTTTGTGACGATGGCGTCATGACTCGAGTCTTGCAGGAGTAATGTTTGGGTCTTGTCTCATGTCTGGGGTCACGCCAGGGTTAAGTTTGAGTAGAGTTCATGACCATACGCCAGAGTTCACGACCCGTTATGTGTCTGTTTTGGTGTTGATGTAACGGCATCCAGTTTCAACTAGTTTTAGGCTGTATGATGTCAAGGATCTTTTATGCTATATGATGTTTATTGATGCCAGGAACTATCTGTAATTACGGAGTCAACAGCCAATCAGAGAATTCTATGTCAGTACTAGTACTCACATGCCTAGCCACAACCTATGAGATCGATTGACTGTCTATTTAAGGGTCTGAGAAGTGTGTGTGTTTTGCCGGATTATTGCAAGCTGCTCCTCTGTGCGTCCCTGCAGCTCAAGGGGGCCTGGCGTCTCGTGGTTCTCGATGCATTCTCGTTGTTTTTCGTTTGGTCAAGTTATGTGAATAAAGGGTTAAAACCTTATTTGTGTCTGCGCCTCAGGATCCAAACCCCTTCAGCACATGACAGATGGAGGAACAAGTGATATCCCAAGTCAGAGATTTGGACATAACCGTGGAACCAGAGGACATCGAAATGTGTTTCCCACTGTCATCAGGGGGGAAACAACGACCACCAGTACTGATGCGGTTTACCGATAAAAAGAAAAAGATTGCTCTCCTGAAGCAAGGTCCAAAGTTTAAGGGTAAGGATGTCTATAGCAACGAAAATCTCACTAAAAAGAATGCAGATAAAAAAAAAGGAAAAAAAAAAAAAGGCACATCAAATGAAGAAGAACGGGCTAATTGACAATACTTGGACGGTCAAATGCAGAATCTTCATCAAAACAAAGAGGCTTTCGCCAGAGCAGATGAAAACAAGGGTGATTAAAAGTGTAGAGGAGTTGGCTGAATTTGAGAGAGAAAGTAGGGCCGAAACACCAACTCTGTATTCACAGCACATCAGAAAATAGAAAATCAAATTGTGGATTATACCTTTATTGACCCAAATAAGGACTGTTACAATAACAGGAGGAGCAATATTTGT
Source organism: Festucalex cinctus (assembly GCF_051991245.1). NCBI lineage: Eukaryota > Metazoa > Chordata > Actinopteri > Syngnathiformes > Syngnathidae > Festucalex > Festucalex cinctus. The sequence continues at coordinate 20,496,128 of NC_135427.1, read as the reverse complement.
TACTATACTGAAGACCAACAAATCAACTAATTCAGGCAGTATGTTTTCAGCGGGCGGCACAGTGGAGGACTGGTTAGCACGTCCTCCTCCCAGTTCTGAGGACTCGGGTTCGAGTCCAGGCTCCGGCCTTCCTAGGTGGAGTTTGCATGTTCTCCCCGTGCCCGCGTGGGTCTTCTCCGGGTACTCCGGTCTCCTCCCACATTCCAAAGACATACATTGCAGGTTAATTGAGCGCTCCGAATTGTCCCTCGGTGTGCTGGTGAGTGTGGATGGTTGTTTGTCTCTGTGTGCCCTCCGATTGGCTGTCAACCAGTCCAGGGTGTCCCCCACCTACTGCCCAAAGCCGGAGATAGGCTCCAGCACCCCCGCGACCCTTGTGAGGAATAAGCGGTCAAGAAAATGGATGGATATTTGCAGCTTTTTTTTTTTAAAGGTGAAATAATTCACTCACTGAGTTGTGGGTGAATTATTGTCAAGAATTAATCACATGCATGTAATTCTATGTGGTGATAATTGTTGATATTTACAGGAAAGGGGAAGAAATGATAGGTTAAAGAGACGGGAAAAGAAAGAAAAAAAAGTGCAAAGAAATGACAGTCCATGGTTATAGCCATCCATCCATTTTCTTGACCGCTTATTCCTCACAAGGGGGGTGCTGGCGCCTATCTCAGCTGGCTCTAGGCAGTAGGCGGGGGACTCCATGGTTATATGACTTAAGTAAATGCTTTTCTGACATTGCTGTTCCTGTGAAGAATGTAAACATGGCCAGGCTCTACATCATATCTTGGATGATCTTGGATTTGTGCCTATAAAAAATTAGATGTAATATGTTTTGAGTTGAAGACAAGATTAAAAAAAAGTCATGAACTGAAGTGAACTCATGATCTGAGTCTTGTGGACTGGAAAGACGCACTGGAAACGCTGTCATATCAATGTCAGTATAGGTTGGGGTTGGTGGCCTGGTCCTTGGATGCGGTTGACTGGGTCTTCTCTGCCGGGTGGGCGGGTCTTGGTGAACGGTCAGAGGTATGGAGATCCTTGAGTATAATCTTTCTGGATGTGGAAGATGTGTACCCATTCATTGCCATGACTGTCGGGCAATGTCGTCTGTCATTCACATTCACGGTGTAGGGGTGGAGTTCGCCAGTCTCAGTAACAGGGTTAGTTCTTACTAGGCACACTGGCGTGACGAGCGGGACCTTTCCCTGCCGGGCCTGGGCTTCAGCACCCCCAAAGAGAACAATAGCACCCCAAAATTTTAGAGTATATACAGATATAGTTTTTATTGTGTGTTCTTTTTACCAAGCTAGAAAATTATACAGCATGTACCGAAATCATAGAGTTTAAAAGTAATATTTAAACAACAAAAATAAATTATATCACTCATTTGATTAGAAAATGGTTTGATACACCTCAGCTCTCCGTTCCCTCCCACCCACACTGTTGCAACGTTGTATACAAGCAGAGCATGCTGATCGTCCTCCAGCGGTAACCTCCCTAGTGTGACTGTTGAGTCGAGTAAAATTGTAAGTTCCTTACTACGACCAGGATATATAAAAGGTTTATTACTCTACCAACACATTATTTTCATTCCTAGTCTGTTTTTTTTCTTTCTTTTTTTTCGCTGTTGTAGTCATGCTACTTGGTAGGTAGGTAGTTAGCTGAAGTTTCCCCCAAAGCTAGGAAACGTTGCAGGTGGTCAGACTGATGGCTTATGCCAGAGGTGTCCAAACTACGGCCCGGAGGCCATTTGCGGCCCTCCGTCCATTTTTCAGTGGACTAAAAATGGCATTTGACTCAGTTCAAATAAGAAAGGTCAAAGTAAGAAGGGAGGGTATCAAAAAACAGGTGCCATTAAAGGTTATTTAAGTTAACTAAAACTAATGAAAAAACTAAAATTCAAAAAACAATATTGTTACCAAAATAAAATCACACATTCACATATTTTTGAAAAAGCTCCACTAGGGTGGCGCTCATTGTGGTTCTAGAGCCGCGGGTTGCAGACCACCGGTCTAGGGTGTACCACACCTCTCACCCAAATTCCAATGTGATTCATCTCACCGGTAGCTCCAGAGTAAACAGTACAAAATGAGCATAAGTATATAAATATATGCGTGGCTCCGGGAAGCGAAGGGTCCGATGTTCGAATCCCACTCTCTCCAAGTCATGTGTCATTGTGTCCTTGGACAAGACATTTAACATACGTTGTTGGTGTTTGTAGGGGCACACTGGCAGACACGCTTCTGTCAGTCTGTCCCAGGGCAGCTGTGGCTACAGATGTAGTTTACCACCACCAGAGTGCGAATGTGTGAGGGCATAACAATAACACACTTGTGAAGTGTGTTTGAGTGTCCAGAAAAGAGCAATGAAAATGTGATTTATTATTATTATTATTATTATTATTATTATTATATCTGATTTACTTATTTGAATCTTACCTGGGACAAAGCTTCCCTGTACCACCTCCTTATATGCCCACCAACCTTCATGAATTTTTGGTGGATTTTGCTGGGCTGCGAGGTAAGAAGAACAAAACACAAAATTAGAGAGCACAGTTTTGCTCAAAATCGATTCACACAGAGACATCTTGACAAGAGGGGTAGGACCAACAACCACTGAGCACATGTAGATGAATCCTTATTGCAATTAAGATCTTTCATTGCCAAAGTCCTTTATCATTTTATTTCTGATATTTTAGCATTTAAGCAGTTCATTTTAAAATATTCAATACATACTGAATTTAAGTTATTTGTCTAACCTGAAGTGCCTGGCACCATACAGCCATTTTTGATGTTTTACTAATCCATGATTGCCCAATCAACTAAAATTTCTCACCTCAGCAAGTCTCTGGCTGACGACTGACTACCCGGTTTGAATAAATATTAGTGCACTCATAAGTCAACCGCATATATCTATATGTAAAAGATATTTTAAAGCATATTTTTGTCATGATTAAGTTGTTTTGGGGGTGGTTCAGTGTCATGTAAAAAATATAGTTAGTAACATAATCCAAGTACCATAATATTGCAGTAATGCAAATATGAGGTACGGTTAACCTGCTTGGAGAAAAACGTTGAAAAAACTAGTATTTCTTTTGGCCCAGTATACGATGATCAATTGTAAGTTCGTAGATGTCTTCAGGATGGGTGAATGTGTGAAATTTTGAGAAGATATGGTCATTGGGGTCAAGTTAAAGCAGTTTTTATAGTCATGCTAGATCATCAGATTTTGCGGCACCTTTGCCGAAAAGTTATAATACTCATTCTGGGGCATGATCAACATTTTCAGGCATTTCTGACAAATTGTAAAGTGTATCCCTTCAACGGGCTCAGCATAGTAAAGAATGACATTTCTTGTCACCACTCGGTGGTGCTATATGAATAACCAAATTTTATCATATAGATGTCTTCAAGCCGTGATTATTAAGATACATGGGAAGTTTGGGGTTTTATGGAGCATGTACACGGGAGTTATTAATCCTTTTTCGTGACGAAGGAAATAGGAAAGGCAAATTTTAAGCCCCGCCCCCCTCATTTAGTATTTCAAAAATTCGGGATTTTTTTTTCTGCTCTGCCATTGTTTTCCCAGGTCCTGAGATGATACAGGCAAAGTTATAAGAAAATTGGATGAATTCTCTAGAACTCTGTTTCTCAGCCCCGGTCCTCGAGTACCCCTATCCAGCCTGTTTTCCTCTCTCTTTCGTCCCTGTCTCTCTTAGCCAACACACCTGAGGATCGTAATCAGCCTTCATACAAGCTTGCTGATTAGCTAATCATTTGAAACATCTGTGTTGCTGTGGGAGACATGGAAAACAGGCTGTATGGGGGTACTTGAGGACTGTGGTTGATAACCACTGGTCTAGGATAAGGGGGCAAAAGTATGACCAATGCAAATGTGGAAAAAAATAGGCCAAAATTGGACCCAAAAAAAATCACAGATCACTTCATGTACATTTTTAGGGTATGGCTTCCAATAACTTTGTTTGTATATCTCAGGGTGCTAAAAACTAAACTTAAAATATTGATTAATTTACCAAGCCTGATGTGTGTGCTCTGTGCAAAGCTTCATGAGTCAATATTAAGATACAATTATTTTTTTTTTTTTTTAAATCAGCATTCTTAGTTTTTGTTTTTTGTTTTTTTTTGCTGAACAATGCATTGTTATGGCAGCAGAATTTCACAGCACAACCACTACTGTGAAAACTAAGTTTGTATGTGAAATATTGGGAAGATAGGACCGTCTGGGTCAAGTTAAAGCATATTTTATTGTCACGGACAGTGCATCATTAGATTTTGCGACACCGTAATGGCCCCACCTATTGCCAAAAAGTTACGAAATTGGGTCTGAGGCATGATCAACATCTTTTGGCTTTACTGACAAATTTTTAAATGGACCAGTTGAACAGACTCTGTGTAGCAGATAAAAATGTAAGACAAAAAAAATGATAATACGCTATATAATACTACACTATTAGAATATAATGCTGCATTCTTGTATATGCAGAACGCACTCACGACGAGACCAGATCAAGGAGAAGGTATCAAGGCTCAAGAGACGTGGAACTAACTTGGGCTGTGGAGTTGAGCAGAGGAACAGATGAATAATTTGGCACAAACACACTTCTCTGTCTGACTTTTATAGTCTGAGAATGGATCTGATAGGCTGCGGCCAGACGTGGGTAACTCTGATAGGCAGCAGAAACAGGATTGACATGGAGTTATCTGATTAGCTGCTGACTGACACACGGGTAAAACTGTCACAAGCCCGGGTCCACCTCCACGATCCGCTGGGCCGGTCTCGTGGTACGCAAGGGATACCGCGGACGGTCCATGCGATGTTCTCTCCCACGCTCCCTCAAGCGGTTGTCATACGATAATGATGATGTAAGCATTGGAAGTGGATTGGACATTAGTTCACATGTACCCAGTCCGGACCCTGCTTATTCTTGTATGTGTAGATCCAGTGTAGTAGCTTTATTATGTTTGCAGCCCAGTAATACCAGAGAAAATTTGGTAACCCTAACCCGCCGGCACCCTTGAAGAAATCAGTTTGTCTAATTGTTTGAATGTTTTCATAGAGATAAATATTGGAATAATCTGAAACACATAAAGAAATCTAGGAATGACCGTCATTTTAACTGTATTGATCCGACCTGCTAGTGAGATTGGCAAAGCAGATCAAAGTCTTTTGTTTGCACAAATAACGGTTTAAGATTGTGACTCTCCAAGTTCCGCATCTTACGAGTAACTTTAATTCCTAGATAGGTAAACATATCTTGTTCTACTTTAAAAGGGAAACGAGTAATCAGGCTCTTTGAATTATTCAACTTGTAACCCGAGATGTATCTAAATTTTTCCAACATCAACAATAGATTTGGTATTGATGACATCGGGGTCGCACGTCATCTGCATACAGTGCGACCTTGTGGATTTTGCCACCACGAGTAATACCACTAATACTGTCCTCTGCTCTACGAGCTTTAGCAAGGGGCTCGACTGCCAAATCAAACAAATATGGGGAAAGGCCACAGCCCTGCCTGCAGGATCTATGAAGAGGAAAATTGTCCGCGATAATACTATTAGTACGTACCGCCGCAGAGGGTGCATCATACAGTATTTGAATCCATGTCAAAAATGACGGACCAAAACCAAACCTTTCCAGGACAGCAAACAGATACGGTCATTCCACACGATGGAATGCTTTCTCCGCATCTAAGGAGATCACCACCTCTGGGACCTGCTCAGATGTGGACTGTGAAGTGGACAGTATGTTGAACAGCCTACGTATATTATAAAAGGACTGTCTGCCTGGAATAAAACCTGTCTGGTCCCGATCGACAACAAGTGGAATAACACTGTCTATTTGAGTAGCGAATGTTTTGATTAGAATTTTGTAGTCGCAATTCAGCAGACAAATTGGGCCACATAAATGGGGATCTTTACCTTTCTTCAGTAATACTGAAATTATTGCCTGGGTCATAGTCTTTGGAAATTTCTGTTGTAAAAAAAAAAAAATATCCTGGTATAACTGGCAAAACATTGGTGCCAGCTTATCAGCAAATTCCTTGTATATTTCTATTGAGAACCCATCAGGTCCTCCTACCTTGCCATTCTGCATCGAATTAATTACCTGTATTACTTCATTCGCTTTAATGTCTCTGTCTATTTGTAAATGGTATTCTGGACTGATTGTAGGGGTGGCTAACCCCTCCAAAAACAGAGCTATGTCCGATAAATTGTCTGGTAGTTCTGACTTATAGAGGATAATGTAGAATTGTCTAAACTGGTCATTTATTATCTAAGGGTTAGTGGTTATTTCTCCCAGACCCATTGGAATTTCGGGACAGGCTCGTTCAGCTGAGGCTCGTTTAGTTTGGTGGGCTAGAAGCTTTCCAGCCCTCTCCCCATGCTCATAAAATATTTGTTTTGATTTAAAGAACAGCAGTTCTGTTTGTTTAATAGAGAGGTTGTCAAAATCAGTTTTTAACAACAACTTCTCTCTATAAAGGTCCGGCATTGGGCACTCCGCGTATTTACGGTCCACCTCTGCTATGCTATGAATTAGTTCTTCCAAGCGCTGTTTGCGTTTCTTCCTCTCATAAGCCGTATATGAAATTATCTGTCCCCTCAAATAGGCCTTGAAAGCTTCCCACACTGTAGTTAATGGTAGCCCTGGCATAAGCTTAAATTCCCCAAAAAATATCCATTTGTTGTGAAATGAATTTTTTTAACGAGTTTCTAGACAGTAACAAGGGATCAAACCGCCATGTCCGACATGGCCTGACGTATTCTGGAAAACAAATATCCAGTTGTACTGGGCATGGTCAGAAATAATTATACTATTATATTGGCAATCCTTGACCATAGGAAGAGTCCCATCGTCTACTATGAAATAGTCAATCCTAGAAAAAGAGTGGTGAACTGGTGAAAAAAAAAAAGGAGTATAGAGTGTTTTCACAACACGTCATCAGGCGCGTCATTAACCCGGAAGTAGCCATCTTGGAGATACCTTGGAGTCCGCACCACATTAACACAACAGAGAACTTTGTGGAGGACAATGGTGAACCTTTGTCCATCAGATGTTGATTTTGATTAGTGTATTGCATATTCACTTTGGAAATAAAATACCATTAATCATTAATAGATGACTATTTTTTCGTTTACTAACTAAAACATGTAAAAAAAGAATAATAATAAAAATAAAACAACACACAGATGAAATGCTAAATGCATCAAGCTTGATTAGAGTGTTTCTGTATTAATAATAGCAACTATCCGGTCTATACCTAGTGAGCTGTTTTCAGTAAAGGCAATGACAGAAGTTTGTTACAATTCAACGATCAGAATAAAAGGATCATAGTAATACAATAGCGGTCTCTAGTGGTGAGAACATGGTGAGAGCCTGGTCTGCAAATATGTAGCCTCAAGATATTTCTAAAATATTTGCTATTTATAGTAATCATTGTTACTGTATGCTTATGGAAGACAACATACAGAATGTCACTCAGAACCACACACATTTATTCAAGAAAGCCATGCATCTCAACCGCATTATAAATACAACAGTGTATATGAGTGTATTATAAATTATGCTATGGCATAACAAACGTTTCTTCGACCTTTGGAAAAAATAAATATATACATAAATTAATTCAACATGATTTCAAACCACAAGTAAACCGTCTGAAGTGCAAAACTTCACAGCAGTTCACTGAAATACTTGTAATTATTCAGAGTTTATTTCCTTATTTGATCCAGACTATGGTACGTTGATGACTTGGTAAGGTGTCTCCCTCACCCATGCACACACCATTTGGTTGTAAGCTTCCAAACCTTTGTAGGATTTAAGGTATTCTGCTGTGTACAGGCTCGGCGAGAAAATCAGGTAACGAGTTCACAATTTCGGGGTATGTAATTGAAGGAAAAATCGCTGGGTCGTCATGGATCCAAGAAGAGGTGGCCAGCTCATAGGGATCTGTACCCCTGATAAGACATATTTTTTCCAAATCGCGGGCTTTTTCCTGTGTTGCCAAGTCCGTCCCTATAAGCCTTAGCATCTTTGGTGGGCTTTGCCGAGCTTTTGAAGTTGTTTTGACATCGATAAAGACTCGCCAAACAATTATCATTGTAATTCTCCATTAGCTTGCGTTAGCTTATTTACGTCAATATCGCCAATATGGCCGCGCATCCGGGTTACTGCCGAGTTCGTGACATCAGTGAAAGCGCTCTATTGTCTAGTAGTTGGGTTAGCCTTCCGCCAGGGATCAAAAAGTGCATATGTGTCCATAATCGATTTAATAACTGTGCCAGCATTTGAGATCCTGCTACCCGATCTGGGATTTGATCTATCTAGTTTAGGATGCAGAACATAGTTAAAGTCACCCCCTATTATCAATTGGTAGTTGTTAAGCTCTGATATAAAATTTGTGGAAAAAAAAGGTGGATCGTCCCAGTTGGGGCCATACACATTAGCCAATGTTACTAGTTGTACACCATACAATTTGCCACTCAGTATGACATATCTAACCCCAGGGGTCACAAATAGTGTGTGATAAAAAAAAAAAAAAACGGAATGCCTTTTCTAATCAAAATGGCTGTACCACGTGCCCTATCATCATTTTTCGAATAATACAGTTGCCCTACCCAAGCTTTTTTCAGTTTTGTATATTCACTCGATCATAAATGAGTTTCCTGCAAGTACATGATATCACTTTTTAATGTTTTCATGTGCGCAAACACCCTACTTCGTTTGACTGGATTGTGGATTCCGTTTATGTTCCAGCTCAGAAACTAAGACTTTATCCCTGTATATTGGACATTGTGCTTACAAAGTAAATAAAATAAACAAAAATATAAGTCCCTGTCTGACTACAAAACTAAAACTTATCCCAAAAATCCTGTGCTTATCTACTGAACCTGTCGAGATCGCACTGCCACCTTGTGACATGCTTGCACGGAAATCCTTATAAGCTATTATCATAGCAGACCCCAACCGGGGCGAACCAAAACACACAACATGAATAAATGTTCAAGTAGAATTGTTTGCATACAGCGAACAAAAGAGCATAAACCAAAGTTTTCCCACACCTGACCTACATTTCCACAATATTATTGTCCCATACCCCGCTACCCTTCACCCACAACAAAAACTAAATGTAATTTACATGTTATAACTTGAACACTTGGCTAACACACAAAGAAAATAAATTTTCCAACTTCTTCTGCCCTAATGAACTGGTGATCCGATTTTAGGAAGAGGGGTGCAATTCAAACTTAAAATTAAAAATTCCGACATTCCTGTGTAACTTAAACGCATCAGTCAGCTATTCAGGCTCCCCCAATAGAAACGGAACATAGTGTTCTGTATTACCTGTGATTTCTGTCACCCTACGCGGCAAAAATGGGATGGACGGTTCGTGATCAATATGAATCTGATTGGGATGTCACACAGCACCCCCACCGAGCCCCCACCCACCCCATTCCGTCCCCTTTATCGTCTGCGCCGTCGATGGCTCAGTTTAGCAGCCATACCAGATTTGAACTGCGGTCAGGCCATCACTAATGCACAGATACATTGCATGGTATTCTTGTCAATGGATGGACAGACCTTTATTTTTCGATATGCATAATTATGGGTATTTCAATAATCCCTCATTAATAATTATTTTAGTGCACCTATAGGAAGTGCGTTCATTTCATCATGAAGAGCAGGAGTAGACCACGAAGACATGAATGACTCACCTGATACGCAGGCAATAAAACTGGCTGGGAAAATGATTAATAATCCTCCAAATATGTCCATCTTTTATCTTCATTCCACGGTCATTAGAAATATCTCAGACGTTCTCCTCCAAGGCTGAATCGTGTTAGACACCTCATACAAGATATTCAGCACCATATGAAGTAAGTAGGTCATCAAAATCCGTGATAAACGTGACGCTCGGTCAGCATTAAAACAAATAAATACAGGAGAATTCCAAGCAAAAAAAAAAAAATCACGGATCCACTGTTCACGGTAGCACATCAATGCGGCGGATGCCGATTGAACAATGTGAAGGCAGAAAAACCTGAGAGATGGGAGGATCACAAAACTGGAGAGGTCTGTCAAATTCGATGGACATGTTTTCCTCCGATTAGTCTTCCCTGAAGCAAAACACCAACGTCAAGTATGGATAAACAACCTCTGCGCTTCCCATTAGTGTCAAAATAAAAGACTGTTAGGTAACCTACATTTCTGTGGTGCCTATATAGTATGCAAAAAAAAAGAAAATCATTGCCACTCAAAAGGAGGGAACATACCGAACATGGATAACTGGGGGCTGCCACACGGTGGCGCCCTTGCACAGTTGAATTCAGAGCCGTTGATCGAGTTTGGCCAACTCGGTTTCAGAGCTACTACGCTGGTCAACTGCTGGCCACATGACATATGGACTCCATATTGTTACTATACTGCTGGGTTTTCGTAATGTTTTGCAATAGGTGTTAACACTTTCATGTTCCAATCATGCCTTGTTGCTCGCAACGACAAGGCAACACTATTATGATGCATCGGTTCACCGGAGACCCACAGAGGAGGAAATTGTGGGAAGTGAATCTCAAATGAGTGGACTGGAAAACAAATAACACTTCATTGCTGTGCAAAGTAAAGTCAAATAACACGATTTGAAGTCGGTCGGGCTGCGCAATGCAGGTTTTTATCAAGAATTACAATTAAAAATAAAAATAAAGATTATTTTAATTATAAGCCTGTACAAGGTGAATAGACTCAAAATAACATTACTGATTTTAACTCTTAATAAAACAGGGCCCATAATATGGAAATGAGTTATTGTGGATTTTGTGTTGTAAATAAAAGTTCTAAATATTGTACATGCACAACTGAAAGCCATTGATAAAAATTAAAAAGAAAATGTGACATTTGGTTGTCAGTTACACTGAAATCACATTTAAATTTAAGACCATATACTCATTATGACAAACAAATTACAGAGGACCAAGGACAGGAGATAACTCAACTTTATTAATAAAGTTCTTTAAAAACAGGCATTGCTGAATACAAAGTGCTGTACATGAAAAAGAAATCGGTTGTGCAGTAAAGAATAAGGCAACAAAAACAAGAACAAAGTAAACATTTTTGAGTATACAAGTTGTTGTTGTTTTTTTACAAGTAAATACATTTTACATCAGTAAAGTAATAAGAAGTAGGCGAGTGAATAAATAAATAAATAAATAAATAAATAAATAAATAAATAAATGAATAAATGAATAAATGAATAAATGAATAAATGAATAAATGAATAAATGAACATCAAATTCATATACACCACAAAACACCAAAAACAATGTAAAGTCTCATGGTGCGCCAAAAAGCAAAGAATACAGATAGGTTTTAAGACGTCTTTTAAAAGAAGATAAAGAGATGGATTGCCTAATAATTTGTGGAAGGTCGTTATAGGCATTTCAATATTCCCTCAATAATTATTTTAGTGCACATAGGAAGTGTCATGTCTGGGGTCAAGCCAGGGTTAAGTTTGAGTTCATGACTTAATTGTACATGTAAGGTATTAATTGTACATGAAAAATAATGACGCTATCAAATTCTTTCTGGACAAAATGTTAACCTTTAACTGCTGAAAATTGTTCAATGAGTCAATTATGCCTTTAAGACAATGGATGGATGGATGGATGGATGGATGGATGGATGGATGGATGGATGGATGGATGGATGGATGGATGGATGGATGGAAGTTTCCTCCTGTAAACATCAGCAAGCATAATTTATACATGTAAGTTGTAGAATATCTTAAGTCCTCTTGTTTATATTTAACAAATTTAAAACACATACGAATCATGGTGTTTCTACTAAATACTGTCAAATGTTTATGTTTCTGTAAATGTATAGGATCGTTGTCGGAGAAACGTTTCTTGGGAGTGGCAATATGGCGGCCTCGCGGCTTCAAAAGTCATGACCTACGTATCAGCTATCCAGTTATATACAGATCAGTGGACAATAACTACAACACGTGATGCTGGTCGGACCCTGAGTATAGCTGCCTGCTCCGTTTGCCAGATCCGGGAACCCACACAAAGTTGCCCATTAATACGAAATTTGCAAGAGGTAAGATTGCCAACAATTTTTGTTTCATTTGTTTGAAAACTGAACCTGCTGTCAACAAAAAATGAAAATAAAAAATGAAGTCCTCCCTCCTTGGGCACGTTTAATCTGCCCTCGGCCGCATGCCTGAAATGAGTCATGACGAGTCTCCGCCCTTGCGCATAAAAAGCGGCTGCGCGAGACTGGGCGGTCTTTTAGCTTTCTATCGCAGCGTTTGAAGGCTGGAATTCTCCAGGACCATTATTACGGTAACGCAACATCATTTAATTCGTAGAGCATTGTAGGTCTGGGATGTTTTCGTGACTAATTTTTCTCTGCTTAACGTTTAAAACCTGTAAAATCGCCTTAATGCACACTCAGAATAGGAGACGTTTTATGAACTAGGCCGACAGGCTATTTTCCACTGTAAGCGTATCCTATTCTGTTCAATCGCACAGACACTATGGGAAATTCCAGAAACTATTGTCGAAATTTTGACGTTTGAAAAGTCCGGCATGTCCGCTTCCGAATTTGCTTGAAATGACGTTGTCAATTTTAGGGTGTCCAGTAATTTTATCATTTTGTTTGATGTAATTTGTCCTCACTAGCTTGTAAAGGTAGGGAGACATCATGGCAAACAGGTTGGCTAGTGTGCCACGAGGACCAGAGTTGAGAAGCACTTGGCTACGATGGAAACTTCCCTGTCTTGGCATCACACCATTTAAAGCGGCATTTAAAAAGGAAGCATGTTGTGGCTGATGTCGAGCATTTCTGGCATAGTGATAGTCATGTCTGGAAACTAGCAATAATTAACACAGTGTGTGTAACGTAATGTTTGGTACGCTAACATATTAATAAGGTCTCTTATGGATTGCAGAGGCAATTTAGTCAGCAAACTCGCGTTTAATAACCAAAACAGTTTTTGTATGCCATCGAAGCATTCACATCGAACATGCTCCCTCATGGAGGTCTCTCTTTTCTACTCGCGAGCCAAGTCACGGCCACGCACTTTGTTGCGTTTATGAACTTGGAAATCAGGCATAACAGAAGATGACATCTTTGCCACAAGCTCTCAACTATGGAGGTAAATCTGGTGCAACACTAACTTGTAAAAAAAAATAAAATAAAATTGTACTTTATGAATGAATGACGCCGTTGTCGTCCTCTCTGCTCTGTACAGCTTAATGGCGCTATAAACGCTAATCTCGGTCCAACCTCGCTTTCTGATAATGTCATCTTTCTCGCAAATCAATTGCCTTGTGTGGTAAATCGGGTGCAAATTTGCTCCAAGCTGTCAGATTTGTGGGCGTGTTTGCGCCGGTATATGATTAGAGCAATAACATGAGTGAATAGCTGGGTTACTGGGCGCAGACTGCTGGTGCAGTTGTGGTGCAATATTTCGCGCTATGAGGTATATGCCACTGGAGAGGCGGGACTGGTTTTTTTTTTTTTTTTTTTTTTTTTTTTTTTTTTTTTTTTTGCACACTGTTTTTTCCGGTTTGGTTTTCGACGTGTGGACTGCGTCAACAATACTTGTGCTTCCGACTTTGTGCACCTGTGTTGCGCGTTCGCAACCTGGACCGGAAATAAACTGATGTGCAAAATCACGTCCCGCCTCTTCCGTGGCATATACCCCATTACCGGACGCAGCGCATTCTTAAGGCCTCAGTATGCTTCTGCGAGAGGCTCGCGTCGAGGCGTCACGTTGGAGCTCCGCTCGTGCGTTTGCCTTCCGACTTGTGCGCAATACACATCGGTGTCTGCTGGAGTTTCACACCAAGTCCCGCTGTCGCTATGGCTGGGCCGCCACAGAGTGGCGATTCCTCTGCATTTTATGACGGATTCAGGAAGTTCAATTTAATTCAGAAACACGAAACAAAGCCGGGGGGAGAGTAAGTTCATCACCGTGGCAATTAATTATTGCCAATTTGCAACTGCGGTCAGGCCAGCCGCCACTCGAAAAGACGAAGTCAAGCCAGCCGCCCCAACGATTGTTAATACTGTGCATTACGGTAACGTGCCGACGTGCCCCTGCGTTGGCCACCTTCAAAATAAAAGCTGAGCAACACCTGGTTTATGGTTTAAAATAAAGAATCATAAAAAAACAACGGTTTGTTATTCCAGAACCAGACCAGTTCTGAGGGACACTACACCACCCCAGGTATCCAACCAAAGTACTTTCAACAAAATCTGATGTTGCATTTCAAAATAAAACTGTTTTGAAAAATTTATTTTCTGACATTAATCCCTGTTTTCAAAAAATCATTAAAAATTCATGGTTTGTTATCCCAGGACCAGACCAGTTCTAGGGGACACTACACCACCCCAGGTATCCAACCAAATTACTTTGAACAAAATCTGATGTTGCATTTCAAAATAAAACTCATTTAAAAAGTTACATTTTGACTATAATCCCTGATTTAAAAAAATCATTAAAAATTCATGGTTTGTTATCCCAGGACTAGACCAGTTCTGAGGGACAGTACACCACCCCAGGTATCCAACCAAAGTACTTTGAACAAAATCTGATGTTGCATTTCAAAATAAAACTCATTTGAAAATTTTAATCTCAACTATAATCCCAGATTTCAAAAAATCATTAAAAATTCATGGTTTGTTATCCCAGGACCAGACCAGTTCTGATGGACACTACAGCACCCCAGGTATCCAGCCAAACTACTTTGAACAAAATCTGATGTTGCATTTAAAAATAAAACTCATTTAAAAAGTTACATTTTGACTATAATCCCTGATTTCAAAAAATCATTAAAAATTCATGGTTTGTTATCCCAGGACCAGACCAGTTCTGAGGGACAGTACACCACCCCAGGTATCCAACCAAAGTACTTTGAACAAAATCTGATGTTGCATTTCAAAATAAAACTCATTTGAAAATTTTAATCTCAACTATAATCCCAGATTTCAAAAAATCATTAAAAATTCATGGTTTGTTATCCCAGGACCAGACCAGTTCTAAGGGACACTACACCATCCCAGGTATCCAGCCAAAGTACTTTGAACAAAATCTGATGTTGCATTTCAAAATAAAACCCATTTGAAAAATAAAATCGAGACTATTATTGCTGATTTAAAAAAAATCATTAAAAATTCATGGTTTGTTATCCCAGGACCAGACCAGTTCTAGGGGACACTACACCACCCCAGGTATCCAACCAAACTACTTTGAACAAAATCTGATGTTGCATTTCAAAAATAAAACTCATTTGAAAAGTTACATCTTGACTATAATCCCTGATTTCAAAAAATCATTAAAAATTCATGGTTTGTTATCCCAGGACCAGACCAGTTCTGAGGGACACTACACCACCCCAGGTATCCAACCAAACTACTTTGAACAAAATCTGATGTTGCATTTCAAAATAATACTCATTTGAAAAGTTACATCTCGACTATAATCCCTGAATTCAAAAAATCATTAAAAATTCATGGTTTGTTATCCCAGGACCAGACCAGTTCTAAGGGACACGACATCATCCCAGGTATCCATCCAAAGTACTTTGAACAAAATCTGATGTTGCATTTCAAAATAAAACTCATTTGAAAAGTTACATCTCGACTATAATCCCTGATTTAAAAAAAATCATTAAAAATTCATGGTTTGTTATCCCAGGACCAGACCAGTTCTGAGGGACACTACACCACCCCAGGTATCCAACCAAACTACTTTGAACAAAATCTGATGTTGCATTTCAAAATAAAACTCATTTGAAAATTTAAATCTCCACTATTATTGCTGATTCAAAAATTTTGAAATGCAACATCAGGTTTTGTTCAAAGTACTTTGGTTGGATACCTGGGGTGGTGTAGTGTCCCTCAGAACTGGTCTGGTCCTGGGATAACAAACCATGATTTTTTAATGATTTTTTGAAATCAGCAATAATAGTCGAGATTTAAATTTTCAAATGAGTTTTATTTTGAAATGCAACATCAGATTTTGTTCAAAGTACTTTGGCGGGATACCTGTCTCTGGTGTAGTGTCCCTTAGAACTGGTTTGTTCCTGGGATAACAAACCATGAATTTTTAATGATTTTTTGAAATCAACAACAATAGTCGAGATTTAAATTTTCAAATGGGTTTTATTTTGAAATGCAACATCAGATTTTGTTCAAAGTAGTTTGGCTGGATACCTGGGGTGCTGTAGTGTCCATCAGAACTGGTCTGGTCCTGGGATAACAAACCATGAATTTTTAATGATTTTTTGAAATCAGGGATTATAGTCGAGATTGCAATGTTCAAATGAGTTTTATTTTGAAATGCAACATCAGATTTTGTTTAAAGTACTTTGGCTGGATACCTGGGGTGGTGTAGTGTCCCTTAGAACTGGTCTGGTTCTGGAATAACAAACCGTTATTTTTTTATGATTCTTTATTTTAAACCCTAAACCAGGTGTTGAGCAGCTTTTATTTTGAAGGTGGCCAGCGCAGGGGCACGTCGGCATGTTACCGTAATGCACAGTATTAACAATCGTTGGGGCGGCTGGCTTGACTTCGTCTTTTCGAGTGGCGGCTGGCTTGACCGCAGTAATTTGCACCGGTGTCGGCCGTAAACTCGCCAAAACACAACAGCCGTGCGCTTAGCGAACACAGTTTTTTATTTTATTTTTTATTTTTTATTGTTGTTTTCCGCCTCTCGTCCCAGGCACATATCCACATGCACAGCCGTGGTCTCCGAGCAGGGAAGTCGATTTGCGCCGCCAGTTGCCTTCACGGAAACTATCTGGGCAGGGGGCGGGGAGAGAGAGAGAGAAAAAAAAAGAAAAAACGCCATCGAATGGACCAATCAGAAGCGAGCGACGCCCCGCCATCGACGTGCGTCCAAGGATTGGCGACGTGTGCACGTCGGCCGGCCACGAGCGACGCAGCACTTAAAATTCATGGCTCGCGTCGATCATGTGATCGACGGCGCTCATCGACGCGAGAGCAAACGTGGAGGCATAAATTAGGCTTTAGTGAATATGCACCTTTTGTACGTGTTAAAATAAATAAATAAAAAAGTGTGCATGTAAAAATAAAAAAATGTAAAAAATTGTAGGCTACTTCTAGAAAGAAGTGTAAAATTTTATCTGTAAAAGTCATGATTTGTACCTGTAGAAATGACAATTTGTGGTCAAGTCGCCACTAGGAATCACAAGTTTTTTTTTCTGCTGTCCAGGCACGTGACTTTTGCTACAAATTTCTCGCTACAGATTGTGCAAAACGATTTGTACTCGTAGAACTCCGTGATTTGTACGTGTTGAGTTGGGAGCGGGCGGAAGCTGAACCTGATTGGTTCAGCTAATGGCATTGGGTTTGATCTCAAAAGAGGTGACGTTATTCTCATTAGTATGCACTAGGTCCGGAATCCCAAGCAAACGGCGTAGCGACACCATTATGCTCATTTTGGAAGAAGAGGACGTTGGTTGAAAATTTCAATACCAACACAGTGTGGAACAGCTTAAATGTTAAATGGTTGACATGCAGAGACCTCAAAGTGGGCATAAAAAGGCATTTTTAGTATGAAGGTAAGATTTATTGTACAATCATAGATCATAATCCGATGCTAGCTAGCTTATGCACATTTCAAATTTCCTACTCTTTTTAGCGGTCATTGAACGCACCAATGGGGTGTATGCCACGGAAGAGGTGGGACTGATTTTTGCACATCAGTTTGTTTCTGGTTCGGTTTGTGACGTGTTGGCTGCGTCAAAAATAATTGTGCTTCCGACTTTGTGCCCTTCGGTTGCGCGTTCGCAACCTGGACCGGAAATGAACTGTTGTGCAAAATCACGTCCCACCTCTTCCGTGGCTATACCCCATAGTGCGGCAGTTGTTTTTCTTTCCCCTCTCGCTCGAAGCGTTTCTCGAGCCTCTACGCTCTCATAGATACCGACTGGCTGTATTCCTGAACGTGCGTGTGTGTGCGCATAATGTCCGTCCAAAGTTTGTTGTGCAGTATAGCATACATGTATGCCCGTGCATGTCACGTCAGCCCGTGCTAGTTAGTAGTTTCGACTAGCATGCTAACGAGGCTAATGATGCTCTTCACATGAATGTGGATTGTTTGTGTTTGGTTGTTTAATTACTGAATGCGGTGACAGTAGAATGTGCTTGCTGATTTAATTGCTGAATAGTGAAAACGCTGACTTTGAGGCTTGTGCATGCTGTACACTAGAATTATTTGTATATTGTTGACATTTATTATTTGTCTGTGTTGTTGCAGACCGCAATACATAAACCAGTCAACTGGAATACGCGACTGTGTTCTCTAACAGGAGCACGCTCATCCAAACCTTGCCACTCTAAATTGAACTAGCTGGAGACGTCATACTCCATTAATGAACCTCTCTGTTTTACGACCTGGATACTTGTTCTGAGATATATTGAACTCTGCACCCTTTCACAAGATGTTAGTTCATGATTATATATTTGAAGTGTGTATTTTAAAATAGTATACATTATCCCCAAAGGGCTGACGTCTTTTTGGTGCATTTACAATTCATCATGATGTATAAGCGTTGTTGTTGTTGTTATTGTTATTATTATTATATTGTATGAGTATGCTGACCCAACAATTCTGTTCGCGCAGATGCCAGCATGTAGTCAAACAAAAGTTACTTCTTGGTCCATCTGTATCCATATCGGTGGCACATGCAAATTTACACTTCTTTCTACAAGTAGACTACAATTTTTTTTTTTTTTTTTTTTTTTTTTTTTTTTTTTTTTACATGCACATCAAACCTCAAGTCCAACAAATGAGAATCCTTGATGCACTGGTTCCTGTTCTGAGAGAATTTCACTACAATTACCTTCGGGAATGTGCTTTCTAGACGTCTTCCAATTTTGAGTTTGAAACGTGAAACGAGTACAATTTAATCCTTATTGGGAGTTATTTGAAATACTGAAAGCAAATAAATAACATGTATCATTCAATAAACAAGATTCTGCATCCATTGCTGTGGTTGTCAACATCAATTTGAAGATCAGGTGTCATATTTGGCTGCTTGCTGATGGCGTGGGTCATCCTTTTCACTGATACTTCAGCAGTGTCTCCAGGAGTTGTCTCCTCCACCTTTGAACAAGATTTTGAAACTGGAGATTATGCTCTTTTAATTAAAAATAAACAAACAAACGTTTGACCTAGTTACTTTTGTTAAAGTAGCTAGGTGACAGTGACACTGCTCACATCTTAGTGACGCATATAGACGAGCATGTTTAAAGCCAGAATGTTACATTAGAAAATTAAATTCGAGTAGAAATTAAAATAGTATGAGGAAAAAAATACTTGCGCAAATATTTGAGTACTGTGAATGATGAGTAAACTAGGAGTGTAGATTATTATTATTATTATTTTTTTTTTTTAAACACCGTTTGAAAAGCAGACACTATAAAAATCCTGACAGACATTTATGAAGAAATTGCAACATTTAAAATAAAATGAATAAATACAGAGGATAAAGGTTGAGGTTAAAATACCTGTAGCAGCTTAAAGATTCCCTTGCAGTAAAAACGGTTTGTTTTCATTTTATTATAATGGTAAGAGTACAGATACTATATATTACTCAAGTACAAGAAAAAAAACATACTCTAATTTCTTCAAAAGTTACTCAAATACAAGTAGCTGAGTACTGTCCACTTCTGGCTATAGGTTTAGGTTATCTTGTAAGACATCCAAAAGGGTTCTACATCGCTATAGTAATGTTCACATTTAAGCACTAAGCAGTAGTTGTCGCCGTAGGTAAACATATGTATTTTATGAGTTTTTTTTTTTTTTTTTACAGGTACGTTACTTTTGCATCATATATGCATCCATAAAATTACTATGTTTATACATTATTCAGGAGAGAAAGTCACAGTCCAAACGTGTAGGCTTCAAATCTTGAAATGAAAATGTGACTTCAATGTGTTCCGTTTTTGTGACAATTAGCAACATGAGATGAGCTAGCTAGCACCGGATTACGAGCTATGTTTGTACAATAAATCTTACCTTCATACTAAAACTGGTTTCTTTTTGCCCACTTTGAGGTCTCTGCATGTCAACCAACGTTTAAGCTGTTCCACACTGTGTTGGTAGATTGAACCATGTTGACATTTTCATGCCTGCGACGTCCTTTTCTTCCAAAATGACTCATATGCTGGTGTCACTCCTCTGTTTGTTTGGGATTCCGGACCTAGTCCATACTAATGAGAATAACATGACCTCTTTTGAGATCAACCCACTGTCGTTCGCTGAACCAATGAGGTTCAGCTTCCACCCGCTCCCAAATCCTCCAGAGCCCGCCCCCTTCTCAACACGTACAAATCACTGCGTTCTATGAGTATGAATCATTTTGCACCATCTGTAGTGAGAAATTTGTAGCAAAAGTGATGTGACTGGACAGCAGCAGAAAAACCACTTATGACTCCTAGTGGTGACTTCTTTGACTGCAAATTGTCATTTCTACAGGTACAAATCATGACTTTTACTGATAGAATTTTACACTTCTTTCTACAGGTCAAATTTTTTTCTTTTTTTTTTCTTTTTTTTTTTCTTTTTTTTTTTTTCTTTTTTTTTATACAGGTACAAATTTATATTACAGGTACAAATCAGGTCTTTGACAGATACAAATTCATACTTTTTTTGTACAGCTACATTTTTTATTTTTATTTTTTTTTTTACGAGTTACTTTTGCACCATATTTACCTCCATATTCAACGGCAACACAATAATAAAACACAAAATAGTTCGGAATATGCAGCACTTATTAATCGCGTAAAAAAAAAAAATAGGTTCCTCCTAATCTTTAAAGGCCCAGTATGCCGGTTTCACTCAGGAAAATGCACTTTTTAAATACAGGATGTACACAGTTTAACTTTCTCTGTCTACACATCTGGGTTTATGTTAATCTTTGGTGGTGATTTTGTCCTAAACCCCCACACCCTCAGCCTGTATTTTGTCATTGTGTTTGTTTTGTAAACAGCGGGACGTTTCTGTGGAAAGACAGTGTTTACACTCCTCCAGCCAATCGCAGAGCGGGGGGTGGCGTGTCGCAAAAGGGGCCGGCCGAACGTGTCGGCTGCGTGGCGTCACTCCTGCGGCAATTTGAAAGCACGCACGGATTATTTTTTTTCACTCACTCACTCACTCACAGCAGCCTACGTGTGGTGAATGAATGAGTGAAGAGAAAAAAAATAAATCCGTACGTGCTTTCAAATTGCCGCAGGAGTGACGTCACGCAGCCGACCCGTTTGCGACACCGTTTTAGATGCCGCTGCCGTCGTAGCCTCTTTTAATGTACATGTATTGTAGTGGGAAATTAATCAGGCTAAGTGGTGACCAAACAACAACTCTTCAATAGCAGTTTGCAAGTAACTGTCGCTCGTAACCACGCCAGAACACAACGGCTCTAAACGCGCTTAGCTTACCTCAACAAGTACTGTGTTGCTTTCACGGCCCATCCAGACCATGGGAAACTATTCAACCCGCAACCCACCCACAAGGATTGCTACAGAATGCTAGAAGTTTTTGAAATCAAATCGGAGATGTTACGCGTCATATAAGCAGGTGTAATTTTACTTTGTCTACACCACAGGTCTCAAATTCCAGTCCTCGATGGCCGCAGTCCTGCATGTTTTGGAGGTTTCTCTCCTCAAACACAGCAGAATCATATGAGGATCATTATCAGGTTCCTGATGAATCAGGCGTGTTTGAGGAGAGAAACCTCTAAAACATGCAGGACTGCGGGCCTCGAGGACTGGAGTTTGAGACCTGTGGTCGACACTTTAGCTAGCATGTAAGTTTACTGACTGAAGATCGCTAAGTTTCTTTTTAAGTTTTTTTTTTTTTTTTTTTTTTTTTTTTTTCCCCATATGTATACTGAATTTATTTATAAATACAGTGTACCCTTGTGAGGAATAAGCGGTCAAGAAAAAATGGATAAATACAACGTTTACAAGTCATGTTTCATGCAACATTAAAAGTTGGATATTTTGAGTGGTAAATTGTAACTAGTAGAAAAAAACTGATATTAAAAGGCTTCATTTGCCTTTATTTCAAGATCCTGTAATATATAATAGCTCTGATATTGTTTATTATAATTAACTTTTTGTTGGGTAAAAAAAAGAAAATGACCTTGAAAAAAATAGTCGCACATATTATCGCAATCGCCATTTTTTGGGGGGGCGCAATTAATTATTTTCCATAATCATTCTGGTGTTTGTGTGCACTCACCTTTTGTCCCTTTTTAATAGCCGTTATAAGACATTTTTCCCCGATTTGTGTTTAATTTGGTTTGCCAGAAATTTACCTGATTTGTTATGTTATTGTAGCTCAGTTGTATTATAAACGCTGTCTTTTTAGGTAACATAAATGCAGACAACTTTCAAGTACGTGAGGGTGGAAAAAAATTTTTAAATCTCCCTCTGCACTATGTTTAAAACGTACGTTCGAAAGTGACCGTGTCGTCCGCTAGCTCTCCCGTAGCAACGAGAGCGCACCACCCCACCCCGACTCAATCGGATAGATAGAAACATGAGCCGCTGCAATGTCATTGGTTGGTTACTTACTCATCGGGCATAGCATACGCGTACACGTGCACCACGCAGACTACAATTTACATACAAACATATATGTCGCTTTTCCACTGTAACCGGTTCCACACCAAAGCGGCTTATTTTTGTCACCGGATGTTTGCGCCTCCATGGGACTTCTTCGGGGCCGAGCGGTTCCGTTGTAACCGCTGTTTAGAACCCTTTTGGCAGTGGATCTGCAGCTTCAGTCGTCGGAACTAGCGGGGCCATGTCGTTACCTGTCATCTGATTGACGATAGCAACGCAGCAAGTCAATTGTCTGCGATTGGCTGGCAACCAGTCCAGGGTATCCCCTGCCTACTGCCCAAAGCCAGCTGAGATAGGCTCCAGCAACCCCCGCGACCCTTGTGAGGAATAAGCGATCAAGAAAATGGATGGATGGATGGATAATCCAATTGTAAATATGGATGGATGGTAAATATAAATGAAAAAGATTCAGAATTGTCTTAAAGAGCAATAAGTCAGTTCTTTCATAAATGTAATAAAATACTTTTAAATTCATGTGAACACTAAAAATAGTAAATTTCAACAAAACGGGAAGATGCAAAAAAAAAAGGCCTTTAAAATCTATTTTCTAAAGAATTTATGGGAAATTAGATATATAAAATTGATTCATGGTTTTATGAATTATCTGGCTTGAAAAGGAAAATCAATTAAATTTTTAAAACCCAGCCCTAATAGCTAAATTAGTGTCTTCCTAAAATGTATACTTATACATGGGTCAATTAGTGTCTGCCTAAAGTGGTAACATTACACTCCATGGGTCAATTTGCTGCAACATGAAGTATGGCTGAGGAAGTCTAAATTTGATTGGATACCTAGAAGTGTGGCTAAAGTTATTCAGTGGTGACAATACAAAGTACCGGTAGCAGGAAGGGTGATCCAGGGTTGATTCTGCTGGGGGTTCCCATGTCTGCACAATGAGGTACTGGCCAGAACTATCACCTTTTTTTGTGCAAAATGGTGATGTAAGCAATGGTGATTCTTTATAATTAGACAGACTTTGTATTAACGTATATTGATGTATGTATACTTAATAAAATGTGTGTCATGTGATTTATGTATTTTTTTTTAATTTATTTTTTTTGTAATTTTTTTTTAAAAAGAGTCATGGCAGAGCAGAAGGAGCGCACCTTTATTGCCATCAAGCCTGATGGTGTGCAGAGAGGCATTATCGGGGAGGTCATTACAAGATTTGAAAAGAAAGGTTTCAAACTCGTGGCCATGAAAATGCTCCAGGTAAGTAAATGTTCCACCTGTTATGCATTTTCTCTTCCCATGTTTCATATTCTTTTACGGACTTGTAAAGGTTTGAACTGATTTCTCAATAGTGGCGAGATTTTTAGTCAAGTATATTGTAAGTGCAGAGTGACCGACAGAGCCGATTAGCAACCATGTCTATTCCTGATCCTGGGATTTCAGATAATCTGAGTCAAGACGCCCTGCCTTTTTCTAACTGTGGGTTTTGGCGTCGCAGCTGTCACAAGCGCTAAAGAGATACTTGACTCATTCAGCCATTTTCAGCGGTAAAAAGGTAACATTCTGTCAGAATTAATTGGATAAAGTCATTATGTGCAATTAATACCTTTTTAAAAACACATTTTCCACTTGCTGTTGACTGAAGATAACGACTGCGCTCACCTGTTTTCTGGATTTGGTCGACGAACTGGTCGTTACCGACTTCCTCAGCACGTGATGTCATCTTTAGTCGACAACAAGCGGAAAAATTAGTATTTAAAGTAAAGGTGTCAGTCGATTAAAATTTTTAATCGTAATTAATCGCATGACTTCAATAATTAACTGACGATTAATCGCATGTTTTATACTTGCATTTATATCTAAATTTTCAATAAAATGCACATTTTCCCCCCTAATTTAAATATGGTTTATTTTTTAGTCATTGATACAGTAATTTCATAACAATTGAATAAAAAAAAAAAATACAATTTAAAATAGGTATTGTACATTAAAAAACAAAACAAGTGTGACTGATTTGTGTTGATCATTTTTCTTTCACTACAACATGGCATAATTGCATTTGAGACAATGGTGACAACTCAGTGCATTTTTCTTTTCATATTAAGAGCTGACTAATTTGTGAAATTATGCACATTTTAAAAACTGTAAAATACAACCTAGTCCCCAGAAATATATGAATTAATTAATTTATTACTGCAAAATTGTGTTAGTGTATTCCTTTGTGGAATTCTTTTATTTTGTTAAGTCTAATAGGATGTGCATTGTAAAATGACGTTTCTTTACTGCATGCAAACCAGAAACGATCGATGTGTTTTCATATTAAGAGCTACCTAATTTTAAACAAGACGTAACTTGCGATCTTCTGCACATTTTGAAATTGTAGAATACAACTTGACATCTGTTCCCACAAATATATGCAGTATAATTTATAGGGGTGTGCCAAAAAATCGATTCATAAAAGAATCAAGATTCTCATTTATTAATCGAATCGATATCCAAAAATCTATTTTATTTAAATTAGAAATGAAGAAGGGGAAAAGGCAATTGTAGCCCACATGCAGTTTTTGTGGGAAAAAGGCCCTTACAATACAAAATTAATAAATGTTTAAACAAAAAAAAAAAAAAGACACTTTAATGTCTATTTGCCATCTTGTCTTGCAAAGCAGACTGGAGTAGATCAAGACAATGTTGTGCATATGTGTAAATTGAAGCAGAAATCATTTGTCAATCAAATAATTTTAAATCGAAAATCGTTTGAATCAAAAATTGATTCTGAATCGAATCGTAGACCCAAAAATCATAATCGAATTGTGAGACAGTCAAAGATTCCCAGCCCAAATAATTTATTACTGCTAAATTGTGTTATAGTGACTCCTTTTCACGACGTTGGACGCTTTTATTTTAAGTTCCCGGATGCGCCGTGACGGCCCTCTGAAGCAAAACGCGGCGCTAGTACTTTCACTTTCACTTTCACAACCAACATCCAGAGCCTTGAGGAACTCCGGGCGAATCTGACATCATCCCATAGCGCATGCCACTTGCAAGATTTGTCGTGCGACCGTGCCTGCTAGCAAAGGTAATACGAGCAATTTGTTTTATCATCTTCGAAGCAAATATTTTACCGAGTATGAGGACCCCTCATTTAGGCATGTCAGCGAATGCGGTCATCGACCGGTCAGTTCTCAAATACGGGAAAGAAGACTGTTTGCCCCCCCCACCTAACAGCAGACCTCAATTGTGCAAGCTTGTGCACGTCCACCGCATGCTCTGCTGTTTACGATGGCCACTTGTGCATGCCCTTGTGATCTTCAAGTGAATACTTTCTCTAACTTTTTCTTGCACAATTTTCATTGAAAATATCATCACTAATATAACCTGTGCTGAGGAAGTGGGTAACGACCAATCATGGCTCAGGTTACTGACCAAACCCAGAAAACAGGTGAGCCAAGATTGGCCATTGCCTACTTCCTCAGCAACAGTGTGATGTCATCGTCAGTTGACAGCAAATAGAAGAATTACCTTAAAGGTATTACTGTAATTGTACATTAAAAATAATGAAGTTATCAAACTAATTCTGGACAAAATATTAACTTTTCACTCCTGAAAATTCTTCAATGAGTCAAGTATCCCTTTTCAAATTTAATTACAGTTTAACTGTACAGTTATTTGGTGTACCAGCACATACCAATAGTGGTACACAGGGGCGCAACTACCTACTTTTTGAGGGGTGTGCAGACACATGAAAGGCGCCCCCTCCCCTCCCCCAAAATACCATTTTCCAATCATTTATTTTGAGGTTTTGCCATGATGCCAGTAATATTACAGCAAGTGATCAGCTTTTCAGAAATTGAGTAGTATGTTTTGATTTTCCAATGTTCAATCATAGTTCTATTACATCAACAAGTTATTTATTTGTTTATTTTTTTAAACATCACTAGTTATATTGCATAGTTCGTCGCGATCTTTGGTGCATTCTTTGTTCACCACTAGATGGCACTAAATTCTACACACTGTCTCTTTAATTTTAATTTAAAAAAAAATATATATTTTTTTTTAATTAAAATTAAGTAATTAAAATAAGTAATAACAGCAGTAGCACACAGTGCTCAACGCATTTTCTGTAGTGGAAATATGTAACCAAGGTTATTTTAGTTAACAAAATAACTCAAACAAAAATGCAAAAAACATTTCCATTAACAAAATAAATAAAAAATATACAACAAACTATTTTAGGTTTACAAATCTAATTACTGTGTAGCGAAAATGTCCTTCATTTTTATCATTGATAATTAATTGAATATATGAGCCTTTGGGATTATTTTAATTGTCATTTTAAGTATATTTATGACGTTGCTCCTAGGCGACAATTTTGCGTGCTTGGCTTTTGGTTCCAATGGCTCGCCTCGCCTCACCTCGCCTGCTTTTTCTTTTAACTCAGCTGAAACACACCAATTAGTTAAGTAATATAATACTTTTTTTTTTTTTTTCATTTTACCATGGTTTATTTAATTTTTTTTATTAGTTTTTTTTAAATTAAATAAATCACAATCATTAAAAACTACTCAAACTAAGCATTTTTGAAATAACTCAAACTAACAGAGCTGCCCTGAAAACCATTTAAACTAATTCAATTTGAGAAAAAAATGAAAAAAAAAAAAAGCGAGCGTAGAGGAACTGACAGTCACGGAGCAGAGGAGCGCCGAGTAAGTCCCGTGCGTTTATTTGATCATTACATGTGCTCCAAATAATTTTCCTTCCATCGCTTTGGCGCCCCCCTCTGGCGCAGCGCCCCTATGCGGTGCATATCCTGCGTACCCCCTTTTTACGCCACTTGTGGTACACATGCCATCACACTGGTCTAGATGTAGACATTTATCGGTTTTCAAGGTAGTTGTCAGAATCCTTTCTCAGTTCTATCCAATCATGCTTGCAGGCATCTGAGGAGCTGCTGATGCAGCACTATAGTGACTTGAAAGAGCGTCCGTTCTTCCCGCACCTCATCAATTTCATGAGCAGTGGTCCGGTGGTTGCCATGGTGAGAATAAAAATAACTAGCCAGTAAATACTTTGGAGGGTCAACATTGCATTACGTGTGTGTTTAACACCACAGGTGTGGGAAGGAAAAGGGGTTGTTAAGACTGGCAGGGTGATGCTCGGAGAAACCAACCCAGCAGACTCCAAACCTGGAACAATTAGAGGAGACTTCTGCATTGATGTCAACAAGTAAGTGTCGTTTACTTGCATCTCTGGTATTGTCTCTAGCGGCAGTTTTATTTTCCATTTTGGTCAACAGAAACATCATACATGGAAGTGACTCGGTTGAGAGTGCAACTAAGGAGATTGACCTGTGGTTCGAACAACAAGAGCTGACCTGCTACACAAGTTGTGCATCCAGCTGGCTCTACTAAGCACTGTCCTCAAATGCCCCTTATACAATTTGACCTACAGCAGAAGTAGTTCATACTGTACTTTAAGAATGCATTTGTCTTTTAACATTCCATTATTTCGTGTTGAAATGACGTTTTCATTCAAACGTCAATTTATGCCATAAAATAAATGTCAATGTTCGAGACGAAATGGTGTCACTCATTACTGGGATGAGTAGATTATAACAGGGCTGCAAACAAGCATGGACATGTTTACCAGATAAAAATGCACGAAGCACCTCTCGCTTTTCAAATTCAACAAGGAAAAACGGTGAGTAATTCTGCGAGAACAGAATTGCAGCGTCCGTTTATCTGTTAAGTTTATTTGAACCCCCCCCCCCCCACACACACACACACAACACTCGATTGGTCCCATTAAAAAAGGTCGGCTGCCAACATATCGGTACAAGATGTATACAATTTTTAGGACTAAACAATTACTCTTCATAACATTATGTGGCCCTTGCGTCCTTCTGATTTTCTGGATGTGGCCCTCAAATGAAAAAGTTTGGACACCCCTGCTCTAAATCAACCGGTGGAGCAAATATTCACATTTACGCATGCACGCACGCACACAATAAATATGCTGAAGTGTGGGGCATGTTAAAAATAATTTAAAAAATAGATATATATGCATGTATCTAATTTCCTGGTGCCACATGCCACAAACTCACGTTGGTGGGTGGGGAAGAAAAAAAAAAAATCACTTTCACAGTCCCAAATGTTAGGGGCAAAATAACACCATTTAGGTAGGGGCAGTCTGGAGTAGGGCTGGGTTGTGCTGCCAACGTCACGATACGATACGTATCACGATACAGGGGTCATGATACGATAGGTATTGCAATACACAAGTTTCCCAATACTTAATCTTCAAGGCAATACGTATCCCGATATATTACATTAATTTACTTGCATTTTCTAATCATATGTATACCAAATATGATTGTTATGCTGACTGACAAAAATGATTTTTGTTAGCAGCTAACAGGTTTACCACATAGCGGCATGCCTGGTCTAAATGTGCACGCACTGCAGAGCAAGGAGCAGTAGTAAGTATTAAAGTTACAAGTATTAAAATTACAGCTGTAAAATGTGCTTATTTTAAATATTTGGGGAAATAAAAACAGCATTTTTTTTCATGTAACATTTTATTTCGTTTTTAAACAAAATATACGAAAAATGTTAAATTAAGACACATGCAATGTTAATTTTATAAGTAAATAAATGTTGATATTCCTCCTCTGCTTCCATTTTTCTTAGCAAGACACAGTGTCCAATCATTGGTGAGCTATTTTTGCATTAATTGAAGGCAATTAACTTCAAAGACGCTGCTGTTTTTTATTTTTTTAGGTACAATGCAAGCTGCAAAGGCAAATGTTAACTGCCTATTTAAAGTTAACAAGCAATATAGATTCTGACGCCTGCGTATCGATACATGTATTGTAATGAGGCCTGCAACGATATATTGCCGTGTCGATTTTTTGAGCACACCCCAAGTCTAGAGCCCGGTAGTAGTAGTAGCAGTTTAGTGCAATCGATTTACATAATGGTGGTAAACAAGCTGTGGAGTTCAGGATTTATTTTTAGAACATGAGATGAGGACACAGGTCATAATAAGGGCATGGAAGAGGATTAGGGCCAGTGAAGAGGGGGAAAATGGGTTGACATGATTCTCACTTTATTCTCAGAATTCTGACTTTAAAGAGGCATTATGCAACTTAAGACTCCAATTGGAGTGTTAACCATATTTTTCACCCGCGCACGTTTTAAAAATTGTATGATGGACAGTGGTGTCACGATGCCAAAATTTTGACATCGATACTCTTCCTGCATAAAATACCTGGACGCATACTAGGTATGTCACGATAAGGGCAATATCGTGATATTAAAACTGCCACAATATCGTCGTCATCTTCACAATATTTAAAAGGAACGCATCTGTTAAAAAAAGTCAGGTTGATTTCCATCTGTGCAGTTCTAGCACCCTCTAGTGGCTAGTTTATTAGTGCAATTTAATTTTCATTAGGGATATTTTGGCCTTTTGTGTTTAAAATCTATGCTAATTGTCAGATGTAAGGGAAAATAATTTGCTTGTGAAGCGATCAATGTGTGCTTGCATTAGCAAGTAAGTGCCTCAATATTATTAGAGATTGTAGGTGGTTTATATGCATTGCTGTTATGTACAAAAGTGGAATATTGTGCTTT
This sequence comes from Festucalex cinctus, assembly GCF_051991245.1. Taxonomy (NCBI): domain Eukaryota; kingdom Metazoa; phylum Chordata; class Actinopteri; order Syngnathiformes; family Syngnathidae; genus Festucalex; species Festucalex cinctus. The sequence goes on along the minus strand of NC_135427.1, from coordinate 20,465,859 downwards.
TTTTTTTAGTATGAGCTGTCTTTTTTTTTTTTTTTTTAAATGTGATCTTTTTTAAATATCGCCAACGCCCACACAATATCGTGATAATTATTGTATCGTGACCTTCATATCGTGATAATATCGTATCGTGATGTTTGGATATCGTTACATTCCTAATACCGGTACTGAAACGGTTCCTTGACAAAAATCTAAATCAGCAGAAGCAGCGATTTTAAAACTGACAAAAGAATTTCAAATTATTTTTTATTAATTCAAAATAGTAGGATGTATACATGTTAATTTATATACATACTGTATATTTATGTACTACATGTGCGTTCACATTGCATGCTGTATTCTTGAAGTATAGTTTAGTTTTTTTGTTTTAAGTTTTTAAGGGAAGTGTCAAAAATGCGTCACGTCGCTCTGTCAGGCGTCTGAGCTTTTTCTATGTATATCTGTGATTTCGTACTGTGTGCCTGTTCATTGAACGCACCTTGAGTCCACGGCAGGAGTGACTGGTGCTTCTTCTTCTGTTTCTCAGCGAAAAAAAACATTTGCTCATTTTACAAAACGTTTCTAAAACTGAAAATCGAAAACCACGCGTGTTTTTTATGTGTTTATTGAAAACATGTGGAGGCAGTGCTGTCGTGTGGCTTCCACACTGCATGTGCGCTCCCACGGCATTGGGATAGTTTTTTTTTTTTACAATGCTAAGTACTTTTTGACACAATACCTGCTAGTGAGGTGTAAGGAAAAAAAGTTTCATATGATACTGAATTCTGAGAATAAAGTGAGAATTCTGACTTTAAAGCGATACAACACTTTTATCGCATTTTCCAGTATTGGATTGGGCATTGTGTACAAAGAACAAAAGTGCAAATATCTCTGGCACCTTATTCCCTGAATTTTATTTTAAACCGATAAAGTATCAAAATTTGAACGTACCGTGTGGGACACTATCATCCTGGTCACGTGATCATGATGCCGTATCCCGTGCGTAAAACGAAAGCCGCCTTGCTCATTTCAATGGGAGTTTGCCAACGTAATTGGCAAGAAAGAGACAGTCTTCGATCCCAAATACGGCGCCAATTCTGCTCAGAGTAAAATCCTCAGCACGTCCGGTTTCATGTTATTCCGTGTGGGGGTGGGGCAGTGACCGTTCCAATGTGGGATGAAGCGTGCTTAGCACACGACATGTAGCTTAGCCTAGTAGAGTACAAGACACCCGGATGTTTACCGTCCACTTTTACTCGCCGGCGGATGGATCTGCCAGTTTCATCCGGCTTTCGGTTGGAAACAAATCTTTGGCGCGTCCTCCACTGCTTTTGAAGAAGTACTTTTTAGCTGTAAGGCGTTTCTCAATATCAAGAACACGGAGTACATTCTTGTGACGCAACGATCAGGGTCTTGGTAAGCCCGGTTTCAAGAAAGTACTTCCCAAGCACACATATCTCGCTGGCGTATTTCCGTAATTCATCGTGGTTATATCATGTGACTTGTACTACCATTTGGATGTTTCAAAATGTGTTTGTACAACATACGTCGGTTAAAAACTTAACTTACATCCTTGTGATTTCGCGAGACGTCATCACTGGCGGCCCAAGTACTGTTCCAATCAAGTACGCATAAGCCAAGACCACACGGAATTCCCGGATGACGTTCTTTTTTGCTAGCTTAAACCAAGGATGCATCAGTTGTTGCTTGGTGAAGGCTTGGCTGTGAATATATCCCATAATGCATTTCGTACTTCAAGGAACAAATGGCAACAGAGGAGCATCATGTTTTTTCTTTCTTTATCTTTCATTTTAGGCAGACTAGACATGGCAGGTTTGCTGCCACGTTTTATAGATGCGTTATATTTTGAGTTGGCCTGCTTTCATTATTTGTTTGTTGCAGCTGCTGTCTGGCCACTGGGGGGAGCCATGACTATCCACACACCTGTTTTGTGTTGTGTTGTGTTGATCAGGCTGCCTTTGGCAGCTGAGTACACCAGTTTGCCAGACTAATCCTCTTGCTGATCTACTTTGCCCAACTAGTCTCGACCTCACCTTTTTGGTTCCTGTCTCGCCTCAATCTGGTGCTTGTTTGATTTGATTTGATTTTTTTCCTTTTTTGGGGGGGATTTCGGTGGTTTTGATTCCTTTGCAAGCTCTTTCATTTGCAAGTGTGCTCTTGTATTTTTGCAGCTGTGTTTTGTAATAAATTCCGTCAAACTTGATTTCTTTCCCATGTTTTTGGGATTTGCACACTTGAACATAAGATGTATCATCACAATTTCAGAAGAATCAGAACAAAACCTGCAACTCTTACCAGTATCTTTGCAGATATATAACATCTAGTCACGTGGTACAGTTTCGGCAATGCGTCACAAGCAGGACGCTCGCAGTACGAACAACATTCGGGTATTCCGTCCATTCACTGCTTTTGCTTGCAATGTGCAATATGCAAAGGAAGAGGCGGGACTTCCGTGATTTTGCACTTGAGTTTGGTTCCGGTCCGGGTTGCGAACGCGCAACCGAGGGGCACAAAGTCGGAATCACACGTCGCAAACCGAACCGGAACCAAAGCTGATGTGCAAAAACAGTCCCGCCTCTTCCGTGGCATATACCCCATTGGAACAGTACTTGGGCCGCGACTGATGACGTTTCAAGACATCGCGAGGACGTAAGTACGGACAAGAATGCCTATTGAGCAACGGCCTCTGTCATTCATACCATGTCATTGAATGTGTATTTTACGCACGCGACACGTCACGATGTTCACATGACTGTTCAAAACGCCCGATTCAGTACTTAACGCAAAAATATTCATACAAAGTGCTATAAAATCATAATTGCTGAACATAAATTAGCAATTTTTTTTTCAGGGAAGAGTTGAAATGAACAATTTCACAGAATAGCTGGTTAGTTTTTATAAGTCTTGTGTTCCTTTAAAGTGAGAATCCAGAGAATAATGTGAGAATCCTGTCAACCCTTTTTTTCCTCTTCACTGGCCCTAATCCTCTTCCGTGTCCTTTTCGTGACCTATGTGTCCTCATCTCTAAAAATAAATCCTGAACTGCACAGCTTGTTTACCACCTTTATGTGACTTTAATCGCAGAATTCTGACTTTAAAGTGAGAAGTCTGAGAATAAAGTGAGAATTCTCACTTTAAAGTCTGAATTCTGAGAATAAAGAGGTTTATGTTAACTCTTTAGATACCACACATTTTCTGAAAAGATAACCCTAGAATCCAACCGTTTCGAACATTTTCAATCATTTTCAAGACTGACTAGAACATTGTGTGTTATGACTCAAATAACATGTTGGGTACCATTTGAAAGATTGGGCTTTGGGTTCTGCTCTTTCATTAGAAAGAAAAAGTATGGTTCTACCATATTCTGTTCTTTAGTAATCATCATCAGAAAATGGTCGGTTGGACATAAATCAAGCATCTCAGGCAAAATACGTAAGGGGAAATTAAGCTTTTTGTGAAATGATGCATTTTCTGCACAATTGACTTTGACACTAATTTTTTTTGGTTTAGTGACATCTCAAATATCTCAACCAGTCCTTGCCTTCCATAAAACATGAAAAAAAAATTTTTTAAATGTGTGTTTGATAGCAAAATAAGGATTTATTTACATATCTGATAACATGAGTAAACAGCAATATTCTCAAATTTGACATACTATTTACAAAATGTTGACCATTTACAGGAATGTTTGTGCGTGTGTGGTTTCAAATACCTTCTGAGGAGCCTTCCGCTATTATTTTGAATGGGCCCGGAAGTCCCGATACGGTCAGAGGACCTTTGCGGGCCCGTGTGATTGGTCCGCCGCCGCTATGAGCGAAATTGCCCGCACCTGGTGATCAGCCTCGGCTGTGTTTTATAAGGGCAAACACACTGCAGCATTTTGCAGCTTTCACTCGACAAAAGAGAGGAAAGAAGGCATGTAGAGGGGGGCGAGTTTGTATTAACTTAAACCACATTTAAAAGTGACCATTGCTGAGTCAAAATGACCAAACACTTTTGTGTATTCCGCAGCTCAAAGCCTCGCTGGTCTCCGCTCCGGAGGACAAAACCTCATTGGTCTCTGCGACCCAACCATGCCTCTCTCTGTTGCCGGCGAGGGCACAAAGCTTCACTACTGCCTCTTTTGTCAAACGTCCTACAGTAAAATCGCCCGCCACCTGGAAAGTGTCTGACCGCAATGAAGTAGCTAGTTTCATGAGTCTTCCGAAGGGGTCCGCTGAGCGGAGGTGACAAATAGCCGCGCTGCGCAGCCAGGGCGGCTATGCGCACAACAGCCGGGTGTCGGAGGCTGGCGCGGGTCAGCTCGTAGCCCAGAGGAGGCCGCCGTGAATCACTTTGACTACATCCATTGTATGCATTGCAGTGACCTTTTCCTGCGCCGAGCCTTATGGTGCCATGTCATCAAATGCCTCCTTAAGCCCGACCAACGTCCAATTTTGTCTGGAAGGAATCAAGTACAGTCACGGCATGCCTTGCACCGACAACCGCCGGAGGGTTGTAGCCAGCACCTTTGGCAATTGGTCAGTTCCATGGCCGCCGACGCAGTAATTGAAACGGTCACGTCAGATCATCTCATTATGGCTCTCTGTGATTTCTGGCTTTACAAGGATGGGACTTCGCACCGGAACATTAGGTATGTGCGCGCTAAACTGTGTCAGATAGGCTCGCTTGTACGCCACGCGATGGAGCTCGACCCAGAAAGCTTCACAATTCTAATCGACCCGCGGAAGTACCCGCTTGTGGTCGAATCAGCCAACATGTGGCCACGATCCTGCCCGAGCCGAGTTCTCGTCCCCGGCTTTGGTGACAAAGCTCGGTTACACCTTGAAACAAGCCAGCCAACTATTACGCTCGTGGGGGCCCATGGACGGTGATGAAGCAGTCGACTGCCGTGCAAAGGCGTTCAGCAAGTTACATGGGTTGATCTGGCAACCGCTACTCGGCTCTACAAGCTACCGGAATTTAAGCGAGGCCAGAGGCGGGAAGGTCGTTGCCCTCCCGCCTAACAACAATATCACAAAGCGCCACAACTTCCTGAAAAGACGCTGTTGCCGCTTTTTCGACTCATTGACCCGGCGCATAAGTCACATTACTTGGCGTGAACTCTCCAAAGTATGCCTTACGGAATTACATTTTTTCAGCCTCCACCGGGCAGGCGAGGTATCGGCGATGTGGTTGTCAGATTTGCCTTTCCTGTAATGCGAAACCGAGTGCAATCGGCAGGGTGGCTTTGACTGGGCGTTGAGCGAGGGAGAGAGAGACTTATCCAAGAACCTGAAAGTGTGTTCTATCCGCAGGAAACGTGGGCTTCCGGTGCCGGTTCTCATTAAGCCGAATGTGATGTGCTGCTTTCGGCTCCTGTATCAGCAATGGCGGAGCCAGAGGGGGGACCGGGGTGGCACGTGCCCCTGCTGAAATGTGATTGGACCCAGCAGACGCCAAATGATTGACATATCACGGCACCGGCGCAGTGACGTCGCACGCCTTGCCGATGCAGCCTGCCAGCATTTTTTTTCCAAGCAGACGCCGACTAATTGTTATGCCCCTCCTGAACAGTGGCTGGCGCTACTTACGACAAAGCATTATAATCCACCTCACTAGGAGTCTGGAGAAGGAGAATCATCTGTTTTAAGGAGCAGTCTCCTGAGTACCGAGAATGCATGTTGGCGTTTGGCTATATCATGTTTGTTTGCCTGTGAGACGTGAGTGACTGTTTAAAATAACTTCTATGTTCAGATTATGGGTGTCAAAATTGTCACGTTATTATCTCGTTAACTTAAAGTGCCTTTAACGGCACTATTTTTTTTTAACGCTCGATTAATGAGTGCTCCTTATTTGGAAAGCCTCTACTCAGGGAATTCTAGTCACCACGCAGTAGAAACGTCCACGTCAAAACTACCCAATAGAAAAGCACTGGAGCTAAAATACAGTGTTTATAGGTGGAGGAGCCATTTGGACTGTGTCTCACCACTACCACCCGTGCCTTGCTTTGAAAGAACGCACTCGGTTAGCCGTTGCGTTCGCACCGAGCACCAAGAGGCGTCCATGGACACTCTGAAACCCCTGTGAGAGTAAAGAGCCGAATGGACGCCGTCTTGACAGTTGGAGTGAGCACAAGCCTATTTATCTTTAAATGTGAGGCGTATTTTATTCAGCATCTCCACAAAATATCTCATCAAGGTGAAAGTGAAACTACCGATGTGTTCGCTGTAACAGTAGAGCGGCCTCAGCTGCGTCTCGCATCCGAGAACTTAACAAAATAAAAGCGTCCGACGTCATTAAAAGGAGTCACTATAACACAATTTAGCAGTAATAAATTAAATGATACTGCCTAATGTGTGGGGATTGGCGTCAAGTTGTATTTTACAATTTTAAAATGTGCAGAAACTCGCAAGTTACTTATTGTTTAAAATTACAGAGCTATTAATATGAAAAGAACACATCGGTCGTTTCTGGTTCCTATTCAGTACATTTTACAATGCACATCCTATTTCACTTCACAAAATAAAAGCCTAGAGCGAATGCATATATTTGTGGGGACTGTGTTGTATTTTACAGTTTTAAAAATGTGCATAATTTCACAAGTTACTTCATGTTAAAAATTAGGCAGCTCCTAATATGAAAAGAGAAATGCATTGAGCTTTCACTATTGTCTTACAAATGCAATTATACCATGTTGTAGTGAGAGAAAAATGACCAAAACAAATCAGTCACGCTTTGGTTTGGTTTTACAGTACAGCACATATTTTATTTGTATTTTTTTAAACTTTTTTTCTTGAATTGTTATGAAATTACTCTATCAATGAATTTTGAATTTTTTTTTAATTTAATTATTATGAAATTGCTCTATCAATGACTAAAAAAAATAAAACCATATTGGAATTGGGGGAGGAGGGTGGGGGGGGTACATTTTATTGTAAATGTAGGTATAAATTGAGATATAAAATGTGCAATTAATGTGTGATTAATAGTCAGTTAATTATTGAAGTAATGCGATTAATTATGATTACAAATTTTAATCCACTGACACCTCTAGTTCAGTTAGATTGTTTTGGACGGACATCAATAAGCAACGTAGTTTTGTGCAAGCTAAAAATAAGTATGTTGTTATGCAATACAATAGCACCCTCCAATGGTTGAAAGTTCAAACCGACACTAACTGACGTTTGCATTTACAGGTAGAAGGGGAGGATTTATTAACATGATTATTAATTAATCACATTAATAAATTATGTGGTTGTAAATAAAGTAGTAGTTGGAGTAATAAATTTATTTTTCATAGGGTGTGTGGAAAATGAAGTTTGGCACTTCGACAGGATCTTTAGTCATACTGTAATACAAATTTGCATTATGTTCATATTATGTTATGTTGATAAAAGTACTGTAATTGCATGAATACAGTATCTGCATGTGCGTGCAAGTTCATTCAAGTCAAACAGTGCTGAATTATTTTTTTGTACATTCTTAATAAACGGCACATTATGTGCAAAAATCACCCCTGTGCTTAATATGTACTTCAATATATTTGAACATCGATAGAGACTCCGATTGAAATTAATTTTCATGAAAACAAATTTGGCATCATCTTTGGATGAAGTATCCTTGGCCCCCCTATTTATAAAAGTCTGGCTCCGCCACTGTGCGCGTGGTGAAATCACCCATGGAAACAAAACGTATGATGGTCAAAATGTCGATTTTGTGAGATTCAGAAAATACATCTGTTACAGTTCAGGATTTGAGCACCAGATGGAGGTAGAGAACAGAAATTGCGCACAAAATGACAGCAGCTGGCTCGTTTCTCGGCCTTCAAAATTAAAGCATTGCCCCACCACCCCAATATGTAAAGTTACTTTACATATGCATAGCCACGACAGTTGTTGGCCTCATAATGGACAATTTATCATTCAAATATTATCAATTTAAGTACAGATCGAGCGTCACGCCATAGGGACATTTTTCAACGCGTGCAAAACAAAACAGTGTGATTTCTAACTTAAAGGGTCTTTCAAGATGGTCGATTTTTGTCCCCAAACAACAAACTCACTAGTATTTCATAAATGTTATTTCACTGAGGGTGATCTGTTCACTTTGGTCAACCAAATCCTGTGTGGCAAGTGGCATTTTATTTACTCATTACATAAGTTAGCAAACGCAAACATCATTTTCCCAAAGTCTTTTGAAAGGTGGAAGTGAAACAAGCGACACACGTACTGCTTCCATATTGCTAACTAAAGGTGTGAATGAGGAAAAAAGTAATCTGCAGGCTCACCTGATGACGCCGCATGGCTTGCTAATGAGAAAAGGGGCGGGGTTTGTGACTTCAAGACATTCCACAATCTTTTCGAAATTTTCTCTCACATTATGATCGCCACTTGAAATTGGCTAATATCCCGTTTCAAAAAGAAAAATAAAGAGCATGTGAGGTTCAACACATTCCAAAAAGGAAACGTGCTGTCGTCTGTCTGTGATGTCATCACTCACGCAGGTGTGACCTAATTACTAAATGAGGCCAGGTACGCTTCAAGGATTTTTTTTTTTTTTTCTCTCCCTCTGCTGGTGCTGAAGCTGGTTTGAATGTTGGGACAACGACAATCAAGTGAGTTGCTTGACATGACACTTAGGAGAAAGGTAGCTATAGCTAGTTAAATTGTGCGCAGGGGAGCAGGTGAGAAGGAAGCCTTAATTAAGGACGTCCTACGTCCTGTAGGTGAGAAGGAGAGGCTGGCGCTCGGTGGGCAGGAGGAGCTTCCAGAAGCTGGAAGGAAGGAAGGACGGACGGAAGGAAGGAAAGAAAGAAAGAAAAAAGTACATTTTGCATTTTTTGTCATTCATCATCCTTTTATTGGTCCAATATTGACATCGCAATGTCAAATAAGTGTAAACAACAACATTGTGATAAATGTACCAATTAACTGCTGACTGTTGAAGTGAAAAAAGTTCTGGAAGAATCTAGAATCAAGTAAGGTGATAGAAGAGGCAAACTCACAATCAAAAAATGTGACAGAAATCCATTGTTGCTATTTGGCTGCTTGATACCAAGAAAGAAGAAATCCTCACCATGTGACTGACGATTTCATACAAATTAAACAGACAAAAAATTCAAGACAGAAAGAAGAAAGCAACCTGGTGAACTCAAACAAATCTCCAATACACCAAAGCATGTAAGAACCGCTCTGTCTTCAAATCCAAGCACTTGGTTGGAGACGTCTCTGTCGCATCACGACATCTGCACGAAGACAAGAACAGCAAATTATGTACATGAATACACCTGGAAAGAGTCCAAGAACATGTGGAGTCCGTGTCAGCTCACTCACCATGTGACAGCAGCTGCGTCTCACGAGGAACCGGGCTCGGAATCGTCCTCAGGAACCGACTTGGAAGCAGGTTCGGCATCAGGCTCGGAAACGGACTTTGAAGCCGGCTCGGAAGTGAGCTCAGTATCGGCGACGGCAGCTGCGGGACGGAAAGACAGCGAGAGATGCCGAGCGCTTTTTGTCAAAGGTGGACATCAGACGCGGACAGGACTGCGAAGACGTTTGACTTACAAGCTGGAGCGTACTTGGCTGCAAGGAAGAAAAGAGGAAGAAAGTTGTGATCCCAAATGTTGGCGGCCGTCAGGCAGGCCAACATTTGCGTCCCTCACCTGGTGGGCTTTTGTGACGCTTGACGAGGAGCACGAGCAGCGGCGCCAGCAGAGCGAGGAGCGCCAAGGGGACAACAACGGCCAGCGTCATCTTCGTGGCTTCTTCCTCTTCACCACACGTGAGAAGGAAGACGTGTGAAATGATGACGTTCAATGTTTGCGTGCGTGCGTGCGTGCGTCACCTTTGTTGCTCAGGATGCTTCTTCTGTCCAGCTTGGTGACCATGTCGTCCTTGACGCCGGACAGCTGGAAGACGCATTCGTAGCGGCCCTCCGCGTCGGCCGGCAGCTCCGCTTTCAGGTGGGCCGTCGTCTGGAAGGTTCCGTCGTGGTTGGGGAGGAGCTCTCCCATCTCCACGTCCTCGTGGAGCTCCTCGCCGTCCTTCCTCCAAAACAGGGCGGACGCCGCCGGGTAGAAACCGCTCGCGTGGCACGTGATCGGCGACGACGGCGTCTTCTGCAGCAGCGACACCACCGGCAGCTCTGACGCGGAAATGGACGCCGCGATGTGGGAGAGGAACAAAAGGTGGAGATAAAGTGAGAAAAATGGCAAATTAAGTGAGTGTATGAGAGGAGCAAAGATGTAGCGAATAACAGATGGAGAAAATATGTGACAGAATGTCAGAGAGAATGTGTGAGAGGGGAAAGGATGGGAGAGAAAGTGTGAACTCAGAAATAAGAAAAAATGTGAGAGGAAGGAATGCAACAATAACTCCTGAGAGTGCAAACTTATTGAAAGTAGACAAGATGAATAAAATGTCTAAAATATTAGTTATGTATAATGTGTGTGAGAGGAATGAAGTTGGAGAATGTGTCCTCTCATGTGTGAAAGATTCATAGAAGTGAGAGGAAAAACATGGAAAGCATAAGTGAAAGATGGAGAGAATGTACAAGAGGACCAAATATGGAGAAAAATGTGAAAGGAGAAAGATGGAGAATATGTGTGAGGGTATAAAAGTGGCCAGAATGTGCAACAGGACATAAGATATTCATATGTGGGAGTACCCAAAATGTGAGAAAATGTGCGGTGGATAGATGGAGAGAATGTGTGAAAATAAGGAAGGTTATAGAGAATGTGTGAGATGATTAAAGATGACAAAAGTAAGAAGAAAAATAGAGAACTTGAGGTGAGGAAAACGGAGAATGTGTGAGAGGGGCAAGGTGAGAGTGCATGTTGCCATGTCAGCCATGTTCCTCCAGGGGGCGTGCTGGTACCTGTTCTCATCAGGAAGTCCCTCCCATAGCTCACATACTTCTTCAAGTTAGAAGGACAATCCTCAGTCAAATAATACTTCCAGTAAAGATTTAAGAGGTCGCTTTGGTCCGACTTGTGTTTACACATAACAGCTTGCGGCTGAACTGCAATCCATCTCACTGTCGACAACTCAAACGAGATGAAGTCTTCGCCGTTGTAACGGATCTGTTCCCAACCGTCAACCTCGTCAGTCTCGTCGTCCTATTCGCAGCCAGTCATCCACTGGATCATGTGAACACCTGACACACACGTACACGCACGGTAAGGACTGCCTGTAAGAATTGACCATTTTTCAGATAATATAATGGGGAAAAAAATGCTGAAAAATGGTCCCTTATTATCCCAGACGACATAAGATGGTATTTCTTGCGGAAAGTTGAAAGTAAACAAACCTCCAGTTTGGTTGAAGCGCTCTTGAGCAATTTCAATTTTGACTTTGGAGCACTGCTCATTAGCAATACTGTTCTGTGTGTGTCTCTTCCAGTAGTGCGGCTCCTCGGCGGTGATTTTGTTCATCCAGTCTTGTTTGGCTTTTGCTTTCCTGCTCTTGCTGTCGTAGCGATAAATCTGAACGCCGTCAACATAACCAACCTCCAAATACGCCGGCAATTTGGGAATCTGAGAGGACACTGTGCTGAAAAATTTGAACGTGTGAACCACTGAAAGAGAAAACAAAAACTTTGCTTTTTATTTTGTCCAAACTATTGACATCATTTTGAGGAAATTGTTTTTGTTTAAACATGTATTTGTCTTTTCTGTTCAAATAAGTGAATTTATTTCCGCTCATATTTACACACAAACCAAACACTTTTTAACAAGTTTGCTTATTAACACTTTATTACACAGACATTACTATTTTGTATATTAATTTGTGTATTTAAGTTAAGTATACTTATGTCATGGCCTGGCTCGTGGGTCCTTCAGGTCAGGGGTGTCCAAACTACGGCCCGGGGGCAATTTGCGGCCCGCCATACATTTTTTGGCGGCCCGCGGCAAATACTAAAAATAATTTTTCAATGCCGTTTATTTAAAAAAAAAAAAAAAAAGAAAAAAGGGTGGATTAAACATGTCTACCTATGCAAATACAAATTTGCAACTAATAATTCAGTTCCAGAAATAAAAAGTTTCATCCACTTGTTTCTTAGTGTCAACGTCCAATTTGTGAAAACATCACATTAATGGTGAATTATTAATTAAAACAAATGTGAAAACATCACATTAATGGTTGTTAAGTGTGGTCAGTTGACGACCGATTGTTCTTGTGGTTCAGAATGTCAAGTTGGCATCAGCTGCTGCTCAGTTGAGAGGCATATCTATTATAGTGGCACACAGGGGTCACTATTTGCCTTGTGACCGTTAGTTTTAAATGACTGTACATCTATCAACAATTTATAATTGCTTCATGGATTTTTACCATGTTTAACTCGTTCATTGCCATTGACAGGGGGAGAAAAAAAAAAAAAAAAAGTCAAATGATGCATTTTTTTGCTGGTCTGGCAATGAATGTTAATAAATAACTTAAAAAAAAAAAAAACAATCAAAGTGGCCCTTGCAGCTTTCTATTTTTCTGTATGTGGCCCTCAGAGGAAAAAGTTTGGACACCCCTGCTTTAGGTGATGTCAGGACCTATGTGATGTAGTTCTTTAGTCCTTTACCATTCACTGTCTGTGGATGCAGTCTGAGAATTGTGTGTGGTTTGCCGGATTATGGTCCTACTGTCCTGTGTACAGCGTCTGAGTTTCTGCCCCTCGATGTGAATAAATGGACAAAATCTTATTTGTGTCTGCATTTGGGATCCAAACCTTTCAGTACACAACAATTTAAGAGAAGATTAATTCTGTTGATTAAATATTTCAATACAACCATTACAAATGTATAACGTTTTGGTTTATTCATTTTTTCCTTTTGGACACATTACAAGTTACATCAATCACATTACATCATTTGCAACATTAACGTCCGAAATAAAGGCAGGATAGAAGCCATGGCTTATTAGAAACCCGTCCCCATCGATCCATTGCTAAACGCATCAGTCCTTATTGATTATGATAGTCATTGATTTAGGTCACATGAGCCAATCAGGTAGCTGCTGCTTTCTCCTCACCATAGCAACCGCATATCAAAAATAGAGACCACAACGTCGGAGAGCGAAGAAGAGCGAAAGGAGAAAAAAAAAAAGTTAAAAAGAAAGTGGGGGAAAAACTTCGTTCCCGTTCAGGTTTGCCCATCGCTTCAGCTGGCCCCGTCCTTGCAGCCATCTGCATCATTTGTAAAAATAAATTTCAAAGTATACTCGTCTGGGATCGGAAGGAACACGGAAGAGGGATCATCTCGCCAAAGCGGAAACATTGTCGGCAGGTATGTGCTACACACACGCGTGCCCATTTCTGTTATTAATGTGACCGATATTTAGTATAGGGTTGAAAATAATTTGTTGCTAAGTTAAGTTTTAAGGCTATAGTTTAGTAAAAACGCGAGCTGCTGAATGATTTATCGAGTGAATCCAACAGTGGTTACCAAACTCGGGTTACCTGTGCCCATCAGTCATAATAGAGTCACAGCTACACCCTCCCTTTCCCCCAAACTCTCTCTCACCAACCTCAACAAACACTTTACTTTACTTAAATCTGTGATATGCATATACTGTAAAGAGGTGATGTGACAATAACACTTATAATGTAATTCTTCTTTGTGTAAAGGCGGGTTGCTGCAGGAAGATGAGTTGATGGAATAAATAAATAAAATTGATTCTCTAAAAATGAAAAACAGTTGGTTAATTATTACATGCAAATGTGTTTTTTTTTGTCTTCTGTATTTATAATTGTTCTTTGACCAAGAAAGTATATAGGCCTATAGGTGTATTTTTATTTCTATCCAAATATACGATTATTCACTAGAATTTTCAGTAGAATATCCGAATACCAAAATATTCGATAGCTGCAGCACTAATAATACTAATTTTGAGTTGTGGCACACCCACACGAGTTATTTTACCACACACCCGTGTCAAAACTAGCTTACTGCACACACTGCACCCCAACTTCAAATTTTTGCAAACATAATAATAATAATAATATATTGTGAATTTTGTTGGATCCAAAAGCAACTTACATAATTATATATTATATGATTGTAATTGTCTTATTTTCAAATGTTTAAATATTTTCTTGATTTGAACAAAATATAATTGTTTTGAATAATCTTGATTTCATTTATTACCAAAATATTTGTGATGATTATTTTTTTCCATAATAGAGCAGCCCGAGTGTGATGTGAATATGTGTATCTTGTGCTCATCTTTCCCTTTAATTTTCTATTTCAGGCAGTATATACTGAAACGAAGATTGAGATGTGATTTCCCCCAGCTGGTTTTTCACACCCCTTTCGAGCAACACCTCTGAAATGGTTTTTGTAGAGACATTATCAACAACTGACAAACTTTTAGACAGGGTACCTCACTCATCAGATACATCAACTACCGAGTCTACTGACGTAAGCCAAGAAAGTGACACTAACACATAGCTGGTACAACATCAGGTTGTAAAATTACAGGGCATACGAGGACACTTTACAGTGCAGGGCTGTAAAATCTATGTAAAATCTGCCATTTTGTTTTTGTTTGTTTCATTATCAAGATGTTAACTCTCCATTTTAACACTTTTCAAGCAAAAATAAAAATGTCTGTATTCCATTTTCCACAAAAAAATGCCCAAAACAAAGCTGTTCCATTGAAGTTCCATGGTTTTATTGTGAATGCACATTTGATTTTTATTTGATTTTTTTTTATTATTATTAATATTTTTTGTGTCGGACATGGGGGGGGGGGGGTATAAATGACATGCTGTGATGACATAATCTGATACTTTAATAAATATTCTATATGTTATAATAATCTGGGCTCTGAATTCATCTATTTCCATCTAGTCCATTTTGCCTTGTTCCAGGTTTGTGGTGCATGGTAGTATTTTTGGCCGATGTATGCTGCTTCTTGTGTACCTTTCATTACGTAGTAGGTTGTGAATTGTTTTCATATATGAAACATAAACATTGCTAAATGTAACATTCGTGTGCTGGTGTCACTTCCAGTTGAAGCGTTTTTTGTTTTTTTTGGCACAAATTTAATGATCTAAATTCACATGATTGCACCAAACCACCAATACTTGTTTCTGATGTTAGGTACATGTATTTATAACATCTGGGAATGATTTTCTGTTGCCAAATTTAATGTAAGACGTTTTAAAACCAAAAACTGCAGCACAAGATTTTCGTTTTTTGTTATTTACCTATACTGTATATGCATTTCTGGCTTGTGACAAAATTGGGGCAGGAAAACATTGGGTGAACTTTTAACCCAAAGTTCAGAAGGGTATTATCTAGGGGTGTTAAAAAAAAATTTGATTCGGCGATATATCGCGATACTACATCGCGCGATTCTCGAATCGATTCAATAATCGGCAGAATCGAGATTTATTTTTTTTTATTTTTTTTTTATTTTATTTTTTTTTTAGGATTCACACCTTGAGCATGGAAGAATGTTATATGAACGGAACATTAAGCCTTAATATTTTATTTTAATCCTGTTCAAACATGAAACAGATTACAACCTCTATAAGACTGAAATTTCAGATAAATAAATCATACATTTTCATATAAATCTTACACTCTACAAGCTTACTGATTAGTATTTTCTAAATTTGAATGAAAAAAAATCGCAACAATCGACTTATAAATTCGTATCGGGATTAATCGGTATCGAATCGAATCGTGACCTGTGAATCGTGATACGAATCGAATCGTCAGGTACTAGGCAATTCACACCCCTAGTATTATCTATCAAAAAATGCATTGAACAAGTAGTGCCCAGACAGTGGAGCGAAACTCATTTTCTAGGCACTTTTTGGGGGTTCACCCCACGGCCTAAATGTCCATGTGTGTCATTTGGAACTGGTAAATCGGTCTCCAGACGCCACCTACAGGCCCAACCCCGCCAGGCGAGCAGCCAAGGCGAGTGCATGCGTTCAACAGGAGCGTCTTCACTGATCTTGGATCAGATTTCTCACATGATGTGGCTTCCAGAAGAGTATATAGATCGGCTTGCATTCTGCCCATTGTGTAGATTTAATCTCCTCAATCTCGTCGGCTCTTTTCCGTCAGACATGTTGCAACAATGTACAATACTTAAAAATCCGGATGTAAAAATCAACAAATAGAAGTTACGAGCGAGTACAGGTGTGCCCTTCCTCGACAGATTATAATATGATGATAAATATGAGAGGACGCCGTCGCCGAGCAGGTATTTTAAAAAAAAAATCATCACAAAATTTCAATTTTCAATTTTTCAATGAAATATTTTATGCCACTAAATATATTTTGTTTTTTTGTGTTCAGTAGTTAATGGTTATTAAAGTTTTTTTTTTTTTTTTTTTTTTACAAACTTTTCAATTAATGTGACAACAGATATTCAAACTTCATGAATTTTGACTTATTGACAAGTCAACATGTATTTTAATACACTTGTAAACACGTTTGCTATTTATCTCTTTTACCGTATACTTCATGAATAGATTAAATATTTTGCATATTTCAGTTGATTATTTGTTGTGTTTGTGTTGAAAGAAGTTTGGAGTCCGAGTGTTGCTGAAGATGTGAAAAATTGGGAGAGTGGCGTTGTGCACTTACCAGGCGTCACGCTGTGGATTTGCACAGCCACCACAAACAATCCAAACAAGTTCATCTTCCACATCTTTTGCTCCTTTCAGTCAAAGCAAAGCAGAAGACGCCGCTCAACTGTTTGCTCACCCTCCGAATCAAGCCGTTTGCGTAAAGTGGCGGGCGTTAAGAACGGAAGTCCTGAGCGCAGATTTTCCCTCTTCCAACACAAGCTGATTCCAATCAACAGGATTGTTAGCAGGCTATGCAGAGCTTGCTGATGAGCTGATCGTAGATCAGCTGTGTTGAAGAAGGGAAACACGCAGGACTACGGCCCTCGAGGACCGAGATTGCCCAGCCCTGGCGTAGGTATAAGAGGAGATGAAAAGCAGCACAAGTGTTTTTGGAAGCTTGTGCTGAAACAGCGACGCTTTCCTTGCTGCTGCTCGGGAGCCGTTGTCTCGACAAAACAGCATTCCCGTCCGAGTAGCATATATGCACTTCATTGTAGGATACAGGTCATGCGCGGTAACAACAGGTTGGGCTGAGTTTAGGGTGAGGCTACAGACATAGTTTACAATTCGGGTATGCTGTTCTGACGAGGTATGCTGATCATCTGACGGAACATCTTAAAATCAATAAGGAAGTGCTCCTTTTGGCAGTGGCGGAGCCAGACTTTTATAAATAGGGGGGGAGGGGGGGGGGGGCGTATTAAGGAGCGTTCATCCAAAGATGATGCCAAATTTGTTTTCATGAAAGTTTATTTCAATCGGAGTCTCTATCGAAGTTCAAATATATTTAAGTACATATTAAGCACAGGGGAGATTTTTGCACATAATGTGCCGTTTATTAAGAATGTATAAAATGTACAAAAAAAATAATCCAGCACTGTTTAACTTGAATGAACTTACACGCAGATACTGTATTCATGCAATTACAGTACTTTTATCAACATAACATTATAATATGAACATAATGCAAATTTGTATTACAGTATGACTAAAGATCCTGTCTAAGTGCCAAACTCTCCTTGTCGTTTCATTTTCCACACACCCTATGAAAAATAAATGTATTACTCCAACTACTACTTCATTTACAACCACATAATTTATTAATGTGATTAATTAATAATAATGTTAATAAATCCTCCACTTCTACCTGTAAATGCAAACGTCAGTTAGTGTCTGTTTGAACTTTCAACCATTGGAGGGTGCTATTGTATTGCATAACAACAACAACATACTTATTTTTAGCTTGCACAAAACTACGTTGCTTATTGATGTCCGTCCAAAACAATCTATCTGAACTAGAGGTGTCAGTGGATTAAAATTTGTAATCATAATTAATCGCATTACTTCAATAATTAACTGACTTTTAATCACACAATAATTGCACATTTTATATCTCAATTTATACCTACATTTACAATAAAATGTACAATTTCAATATGTTTTTTTTTTTTTTTTTTAGTCATTGATAGAGTAATTTCATCACAATTCAATTAAAAGAATTTAAAAATTCATTGATAGAGTAATTTCATAACAATTCAAGAAAAAAAGTTTAAAAAAAAATACAATTAAAATATGTGCTGTACTGTAAAACCAAACCAAAGCGTGACTGATTTGTTTTGGCCATTTTTCTATCACTACAACATGGTATAATTGCATTTGTAAGACAATAGTGAAAGCTCAATGCATTTCTCTTTTCATATTAGGAGCTGCCTAATTTTTAACATGAAGTAACTTGTGAAATTATGCACATTTTTAAAACTGTAAAATACAACACAATCCCCACAATTATATGCATTCGCGCTAAGCTTTTATTTTGTTAAGTGAAATAGGATGTGCATTGTAAAATGACGAATTTTTACTGCATAGGAACCAGAAACGACCGATGTGTTCTTTTCATATTAATAGCTCTGTAATTTTAAACAATAAGTAACTTGCGAGTTTCTGCACATTTTAAAATTGCAAAATACAACTTGACGCCAATCCCCACACATTAGGCAGTATCATTTAATTTATTACTGCTAAATTGTGTTATAGTGACTCCTTTTAATGACGTCGGACACTTTTATTTTGTTAAGTTCTCGGATGCGAGACGCAGCTGAGGCCGCTCTCCTGTTACAGCGAACACATCGGTAGTTTCACATTCACCTTGATGAGATATTTTGTGGAGATGCTGAATAAAATACGCCTCACATTTAAAGATAAATAGGCTTGTGCTCACTCCAACTGTCAAGACGGCGTCCATTCGGCTCTTTACTCTCACAGGGGTTTCAGAGTGTCCATGGACGCCTCTTGGTGCTCGGTGCGAACGCCCCGGGTTTTCACCGGTTGCGGTTGCGGTGCGGTTGCGGTGCGGTCCGGCGACGCAAGCAATTAGATTCCATTCATTCGAATGGTGCAGTTTACACCGCTTGCGGGTGCGTTGCGTGTCGACTGCGGAAGGCCTGCGGCGTGCCGCAAGCCTTCCGCAAGGATAGACCTATTTTCTATTTTTGCCGGACGCCGCAGCGGTAGGCCTCCGGCAAATGGCAAGCTAGCACAAAACACATCGAGCGGGACAGGAAGACCGAGGCAGTTTCAAAATAAATTTCCGGTTACCTTTCAGAATAAAACACTCGCCAGCTCCTATTTCGCAAGTTTTTCAGCAAAACGTGACCTGGGCGTCGCCGGGCCATGTGCTCATTCACGGTTTAGACACCAGCGAACATGGACGAGGAGAGGTTTTATTGGAGGTGGAAAACCACAAAATAATATATGACACGGCACATCCTTTTTATAAGGACTGTAATGTATTGTGAGTTTGATGTTCGCGATTGCTTGTTGTGCCCGTCTCGCTTGCCGTACTGAGCGGCAGCCGGACGCGGAAGACAGAAATAAAGAGTGGACCCGCACTGACCCGACTCTCGTTATTAATATACTTTACAAGGACAACCAAAAAAAGGATGCTGCATGGAATCTCATAGCAGAAGAAGAAGAAAAGTTTAAATCAAAAGAAGTCCACCTCTCTTTCTGCTTCTCTGTTGAGCAGACTTTCTGTATGTTTGTCGTTGTGAAATGCCACATGATCGCGCGCGCGCGGTCCCGCGAGACACGTTGGGAAGTGGGCGGCGACGGAGCTGCCTGGGACCACACCAGGCTACCAGGGGGCGCGCAGGAGTCGGCCTCGGCAAAAGTGCACCTCTTCGGGCTTAGCGGGGTTGCTGGCGACAGCCCTTGGTCAGTGACCGATCGGCCCCTGGGAGCCCACAGCGGAGTTCCAGGGGGCCGGGAGTCTCCCGGAGTCGGCCCGGGAAAAGTACACCTCTCAGGAGTAAGCGGCAGGCCAGTCCCGGATAGCCCGGAACAGGGCTACCGGGAGTGCCAATCCCCCATTGAGTTGAATGGCCCCATTCATTTCAATAGGCTGAGTTACCAGGGGTGCAGTACCGCGGGCCACCATTGGGACCACTGCAGATAGGGCATCCGGCTCGCCTTTCGGGCATCTTTGCAAAATGTAAGGGGTACAATTTCAGAAAGGACCCATTTCAGACGAGGCACCTCAAGGGCCGAACAAGGGAGGCTCGCCAAAGAGGAGGGTCGGGGCGGTCTGCTCGGCCGGAGCGCCCGCTCCCCGGCCTGGTTGTCAGATTTTTTCTAAGTCTGACGCCTGCCCGAAATATTTCAAAGTCCCACGCAGGCCCGAAATATTTCAAAGACACACGCAGGCCCGAAATTCTTCTAAAACTGACGCACGTCTGAAATATCCACCTCGGGGTGTCAAATTGGAGGGCAAGCCAGCAGCCGCAATAATTCCAGCTCCAATAGCGTATCTTAAAGTTACTACAGTTAAAAAGCGCATAGTTGGATCTCAGGACGCAAGCTGACGGTGGCGAGGCGAGCCACCGTCTGTCCCTCTCGGCCGCCCCCGGGGTGCCCTTGTCTGCGGTGTCCCGCCCAGGGCCCGAAGCGTTTACTTTGAAAAAATTAGAGTGTTCACAGCAGGCCCGCGGCCGCCTTGCATAGCGTAGCTAGGAATGATGGAATAGGACCCCGGTTCTATTTTGTGGGTTTTCCCTCCTGAACTGGGGCCATGATTGAGAGGGACGGCCGGGGGCATTCGTATTGCGCCGCTAGAGGTGAAATTCTTGGACCGGCGCAAGACGGGCCAGGGCGAAAGCATTTGCCAAGAATGTTTTCATTAATCAAGAATGAAAGTCGGATGTTCGAAGACGATCAGAGACCGTTGTAGTTCCGACCATAAACGACGTGACTCGCGATCCGGCGGCGTTATTCCCATAACCCACCGAGCAGCGCCCAGGAAACCACCAAGTCTTTGGATTCCGGGGGGAGTATGGTTGCTAAGCTGAAACTTAAAGGAATTGATGGAAGGGCACCACCAGGAGATGAAAATATGAAAGTAATATTAAAGTGTAATTTTTTTTATTTCAGGTTAAAAACTTGTACTTTTAAGTTTTCACCATGCCTATGATTGAGATCTTTCAAAGCTTTCAACCCCAAATGATTTTCTTACACTGTAAGGTTTATTTACTAACTTTAGTCATCTCTAAAATTCAAACATCTATTTCCGTACTTTGTAGGTGTCTTTAGTTCTTTTGAGTTTTTTTTTTTTTTTTTTTCTTTAAAATAATGTACTTTTAATTCTGTAAAGCAGACCGAATTTCCTTGTGTATGATTTTTACCGTAAATATCTCCACTTTCCTACGGAGCCCCTTTGGTGTCAGGGTCTGAATTTTTATTTATTTTTTGCTAATCTGTACCCACAGTTTAACAATCTGTACCCACAGTTTAGTAAACTGTACCCACAGTTTAACATTCTGTACCCAAAATTTTGTAAACTGTACCCACAGTTTAAGAATCTGTACCCACAGTTTACTAATCTGTCCCCACAGTTTAGTAAACCGTACCCACGGTTTAGCACTTCTGTGGCGTTATGTAATACGCATGCGCACGCACCGTTCGAGTGGTTGCTTGACAGCCGTATTAGCAGGGAACGATGCATTCGGAAGAATGGATGACGGAAAGATGAAGTTTCTTTAGCCAAGTATGGCGTATTAATTGCGGAGCACAGCAAAACGCGTCTGCATTTCACCAGCCTTCAGGCTTAAGGCCTCAGTATGCTTCTGCGACGGGCTCGCACGGGGGGGTTACGGCGTTGCTCCGCTCATGCGTTTGCCTTCCGACTTGTGCGCAATACACATCACAATACACATCGGTGTCTGCTGGAGTTTCACACCAAGTCCCGCTGTCGCTATGGCTGGGCCGCCACAGAGTGGCGATTCCTCTGCATTTTATGACGGATTCAGGAAGTTCAATTTAATTCAGAAACACGAAACAAAGCCGGGGGGAGAGTAAGTTCATCACCGTGGCAATTAATTATTGCCAATTTGCACCGGTGTCGGCCGTAAACTCGCCAAAACACAACAGCCGTGCGCTTAGCGAACACAGTTTTTTATTTTTTTTATTTTTTTTTATTGTTGTTTTCCGCCTCTCGTCCCAGGCACATATGTATGGAGAGAAATTTGTGTCTTTATTTTCAATCAAACAAAAAAGGAATTTGCAATCAAAAAACATTTCAATCAAACAAAAAGGGGATTTGCAATCAAAAAAAAATTTCAATCAAACAAAAAGGGGATTTACAACCTCAAATAAATTTTAATCAAACAAAAAAGGGTTTTCATATAAAATAAATATTTGCAAACAAAAAAAAAACATTTCAAACATGGATTTGTATTTTAATAAAATCTTTTGCAAACATTTTTTTCGTTTTGTTTGCGAATCTGTTTTTTGGTTGCGAATCTGTTTTTTGATTGAAACCTGTTTTTTGGTTGCGAATCTTTTTCTGTGTTGTGTGGGCGGGGTCCTCCGTTCAACCAATGATAGAAGCCTTGTCATTGGTCAGCTTGGAAGCCGCTGCGACAACTTTCATTGGTCAGATAGGAATGGGGGTGTGACAATGTTCGTCTGACTATTTCCTGGTTAATTTTGTCCAGTCGCCGCCAGCATCGAGGTAAATATGACTCCCCCCCCCACTTCTAGTTTTCCGTTTTGTTTATCTGACATTTATCTAAAAGCAACCCTTGATCTATCGTTTATCCGGTGATTTGTTCTAATCATTACAATTAACGTAATCACTCACTCAGCATTGTTTAGCCATGTTAGCTAGCTAGGTAACTGATGGTCCGATACATGATACATACATACATACATTTGTTTCACATACAGGCAGGGCTGGGAATCGAATTTATTTACACTAGCTGCTTCCCCTAAATCTTGGATGTTTGAAGTAGAGATTAAATTCGTGATAATTCTGTGATTATTATTTATTGGTCCTGGTTGTTTACTGTACGAGTCAGGTTGAAAAAGAGGGGGAACTCATGCACCGTCAAAGCGGTGACACTGCTACTACTAGGATCCAGGCCACGTAACCGTTTGATTTTGGTTAGTCTAGTCATGAATCGTGATGTTTTGTTGGTACGAGAAACGGCCCAAATAAACGGCCTGCTGAGATAGCTGTTATTATGCTTATTCATGATTATTTTATTACATTACATCATTACATTAATAAAATGCTAATTATTAATCACTTATGAGAAGTTCTGGTCATTGAAATAAGTAGCCTCTGCTACATTTATTATGTCTTGGGTGTTTGAAATACAGAGGAAGTGACTGAGATTACGTAATATAAATACATTTAGTTCCTGTGATTGTTTCATTGTAGTTTTCCTGTTTCAATAATGTTCAAAACATGTGTCAAACATAACTTTGTCAGAATTTATTTTTTACATGTTTGGTACTTAATTCAAGCACACTTTTCTTTACTTTTTAGATGCAGAAGATGAAGTTGGTGGTTGGTCACCTCTCTTCATGAGGTGATGCTGTGGATAACTGAGCAGGGCCACAAGCACCTGCTTATGTCAGACAGAGAGAAATTTAAAATATCAATAAACTTTGACCACAATTGTGAGGTACAAATGCCAGGTCACACATTATGTTACCCCCTGCACAAACACCATTACATTTCCAACTGCTCATATGAGTGATTACCATTCCTTTAAATCACATCTACTGACTGCTATCACCTTTGATGCCAGATTTGACACAGTGTAATTGAAAGGGCAAAAAAAATAAAAAATCACATCCATTTCATTTTTTTGAGTAATTACAGGCTGTTCCTACCAAAATGTTTGTTTTAAGTTTAACAGTTCATTTCTGAGCTTTCTTGATTTCTTGTTGGCAGGCCAATCATTTCTTGAGAAAAATGTCTGTATAAAATCTATAAAATGCTGAATAATTGACTGGTTGTTAGTTCATATGCATGCTTTTTTTTATGAAATAAAAGTCAAACTGTTTTACACAGGAATTTATTTTCATTTTTTACATAAATTTAAATGACCCTTTGGGCCGCGAGACACTAGCACTAGAAGCAACATTGAGAGTCTGCAAATAAATGACGCGACCAAAACTCAAGGACTCCTTGTTTGGATTGATTTGCCGTAAAGCAACAAGTCTTTCCTCAGGTAAACGACAGTGGATGTCAGGTATAACGATCCCGTGTTCACCGTGATGGTCCAAGGGTAGTGTCTCTTCAGCTTGCTGGATCTGTAATATCAAATACATTTATGAAAGCTACAGTAACTCCAAGAACTTTTACTCATATAAAGTTTTTTCCTCTGGTTATGTACGCTTTTACCAGCAATAAAACTGCCTTGGCCTGCTCCTCTTACAGTAAACATGCATCTCGCTATGTCTACATTTTCTACCCCTTGGTCTGCTCGCACTCTAAAATAAAAAATCTAGTCAGTGTAATTGCAAAAGTACACCTACAACTCAGATTCCCCTTCTGTTTCAATCTGACTCATACAGTAAACAACCAGGACCAATAAATAATAATCACAGAATTATCACGAATTTAATCTCTACTTCAAACATCCAAAATTAAGGGGAAGCAGCTAGTGTAAATAAATTCGATTCCCAGTCCTGCTTGTATGTAAAGCGAATGCAAAGGTTTCTTTCGGAGTTAAAAAAAACCCAAAACAAAAACCTTCATGCTAACCGCTATCCCAATGAGTCGTATATTTGTGTTTTGACTGCCAACAACATAGCTTCATGACTGACTCATGTATCGGACCATCAGTTACCTAGCTAGCTAACATGGCTAAGCAATGCTGAGTGAGTGATTACGTTAATTGTAATGGTTAGAACAAATCACCGGATAAACGATAGATCAAGGGTTGCTTTTAGATAAATGTCAGATAAACAAAACGGAAAACTAGAAGTGTGTGTGTGTGTGTGTGGGGGGGTTATATTTACCTCGATGCTGGCGGCGACTGGACAAAATGAACCAGGAAATAGTCAGACGAACATTGTCACACCCCCATTCCTATCTGACCAATGAAAGTTGTCGCAGCGGCTTCCAAGCTGACCAATGACAAGGCTTCTATCATCGGTTGAACGGAGGACCCCGCCCACACAACACAGAAAAAGATTCGCAACCAAAAAACAGGTTTCAATCAAAAAACAGATTCGCAACCAAAAAACAGATTCGCAACCAAAAAACAGATTCGCAAACAAAACGAAAAAAATGTTTGCAAAAGATTTTATTAAAATACAAATCCATGTTTGAAATGTTTTTTTTTGTTTGCAAATATTTATTTTATATGAAAACCCTTTTTTGTTTGATTAAAATTTATTTGAGGTTGCAAATCCCCTTTTTGTTTGATTGAAATTTTTTTTTGATTGCAAATCCCCTTTTTGTTTGATTGAAAAATTTTTTTGATTGCAAATTCCTTTTTTGTTTGATTGAAAATAAAGACACAAATTTCTCTCCATACTCGGAGACCACGGCTGTGCATGTGGATATGTGCCTGGGACGAGAGGCGGAAAAAAAACAAAAAAACAAACAAACTGTGTTCGCTAAGCGCACGGCTGTGTTTTGGCGAGTTTACGGCCGACACCGGTGCAAATTGGCAATAATTAATTGCCACGGTGATGAACTTACTCTCCCCCCGGCTTTGTTTCGTGTTTCTGAATTAAAGTGAACTTCCTGAATCCGTCATAAAATGCAGAGGAATCGCCACTCTGTGGCGGCCCAACCATAGCGACAGCGGGACTTGGTGTGAAACTCCAGCAGACACCGATGTGTATTGTGATGTGTATTGCGCACAAGTCGGAAGGCAAACGCACGAGCGGAGCAACGCCGTAACCCTATGGCGTTAGATTTGTGCCACAATTCCGTGCGTAACAAAATGTGTTTCGTACGTACAAAATGTGTTTCGTGCGTAACAAAATGTGTTTCGTACGTACAAAATGTGTTTCGTACGTACCAAAAATGTGTTTCGTACGTACAAAATGTGTTTCGTGCGTACAAAACAGTCCTCGCGCACGCTTACTACGTCTCTCCTCAACACGAACGAAACTTTGATTTACGCTTGCGATGCAAGGGTCGAGGCGTAATATTTGTGCCACAATTCTTAACCAATCAGGAGTCGGACAGGAGAGCAAATCCTGATTGGCTGTTTAATATCCAATCAGGCAGAACTTGACAACGTGTCGTCAAGCCGCGTTGCATCATGGGCGCTTCTTCGATTTTTTTTTTTTTGTTTACTAGCACTCGGTGCTTTCCTGTTTGTATTTTATCTGCATTTCTGCTGACTTTTATTTACTTAACAAAGGTTTTGTTATATTACGGGGTGAAGCAGCTCCCAACTGCTTTCCTGCTTAGCGGAAGACAAGTTTTAGCCCTCATGGGACCGTTGGATGACCGTTGGGGGGGACGCTAACTTCCGAATCGAAGACTACTTTCAACATTTTCATTACGGTAAGTAGCATAAAAGTAGCATCTTTTAACTTAGCCACTATCACACACAGGCTTCCAAGACAATCAAAATTGTATGTAATAGTTACATACACGACATTGGCAATTGATGTGCATAGTTATGATGAAGAAAAAAAAAATCGCCACCCCCTTTCTTTATTTTCTTATGCATTTTTAGTGCCACCAAATGTATATCGTGTAACTAACAGACAGAAAAAAACATGGAATGTCCAAAAGCACTGTTAACACAATGCCAGTTACTGATTTTTAAGAACGTTAGTGATATTGATTAGAAAATCGTGGAAAATTACGAAATATCAGCTCTTGAATTCAATTCACGAGTTAATTTTGTTGTCATTACCTGTATACTTGTGCACATAAATGCCATCTCAAACAAATCACTAAAGCAGCCTTTTACCACCTAAAAGACTTCGACAGAAGGGTTGCATGCTCCATGCCAGAAGAACCTGACTCATGCTTTTATTTCCAGTAGACTTGATTATTGCAAAGGTCTTCTGACTGTTCTCCCTTAAAAGAGCATCACATTATAGCTGCAGAGGTTATGAAGTGGTTACCCTTAGTTGTACTAGACATTTAACATGAACAAGAAACTGTAGAAACATGGATGGTCACATTGTTTTCCCATAACTACATGAAGATGGATGGATATGATTGTTTCACGTTTTACAATTAATAACCTTGAGCTTTTGTTTGTTTCCAATTTACCAGGTAAACCAATCCAGATTGCGCATCGTTTCTATATCAGGGGTCACAGTCATCAATAAGATGTCTAAGGATAGAGAGTACAGCTGAGATGGATGGGACGGCGATGGATGGCTCCACAATAGCAGTCTACCATGCCTACTGTGTGTAAAACTTGAAATAAAAACTGCAAAGATGCACTGTAACTGAGGACGATTCATTTGATTTAAAAACAAAATGTACAGTTTGCTGTTTGTTGATCGATAATGCATCATTAAGTGTCAATTACAAATACAATGTGTAATATATTTTCATCTGTGGAACCTCTTGGGTCTTGCATTCTCAATACATCATCGTGAGTACAGTACTCTGAGGTCTTCTTGGTCAATGATGGGCAAATGTGCAGTGTGTGCACTTCCGCACTTTAATCTTGAAACCATAAATGTGTCATGTACTGCATTGGCACTGTACCTGCAATAGTATTTTGGTTATTGTTTACAGGTTGTTTACAGTGTGTGTGACACTTTTTATTTTTCTAATTGTCAATGATACTGTTTGCAAGACACATTTAAATAAGTTCAGTAAAAGTGTCGACAACTTACAGGAGAAAAAATATTTTAAAAATGTTTGATTTGGTATGCTGCAAAACAGGCCATTACAACTATTCGAACTTCAAATTATGATAGTCCAATGTTAATGTTGTCATTCTTCAGGAGCTCTTCATTTCTCTGCTGTCAAGCTCAAGCTTCACGTTCTGACTCTTCCTACAGACATTTTAATGACTAAGTCAAATCGGTCTCATCAGCTGGCTCAAAAACGTCAGGAATTAGGGCTGCACAAAATTGGAAAATCATGCAATACGCGATTTTGCTGAATATAGCAATAGATATTGCAATATTTAATATGGATCTAAAGAAATGACGGATGATGATTTTATTATCTAATGAACAAATTATATTTCTCATGCAGTAAAATGTATTCAGAGTTATTTAATTGTAATGACTTCAATAATGTTCAACTAGTGGATGGTGGTGCACATTTTAGCAAGTGGCTGACTGGTCAAATTCAGATAAAAGCATAAAATTCCATATGAAACTTATTGCATGTCTGGTATATGCATATTGCATGGGCCAATAGCGCGATATCAATATTTTTTCCACTCCACTTCTTCATCTTCTGCTTCTCGTGGTGTTTTTGACACTTCTGTTGTGGTGTCATCAGGTGCATTCTGGGTCCTTTGTCATCTTTGTTGCCTGGTAATAAAAACAAAACCCAAGGTTAGCGCTCAGATTTTTAATTGTCTATCTGTTGTTATGGAAAAATGACAAGATCAACCATGTTTCTCACATTAGTAAAACAATTATTTTGGGCAAACATGTTTATTTCAACAGCTGCTAGTCATGGTGTATGGTTGTCTTGTAACCAAAATGAATTCAATTCTTACGTCAATAACTATGGCATTGGACTGCCAAACACAGTGCTCTTAGGTATTCAATCTTTTCTATTATTCACGATATACCTTTAGTGGTACCAGGCACTAATTACTAAAGAAAAATGGATGGTCTAACATTTTCTTTTCTACTTCATATACAACACCACTCATGATGGCATGCATTGTTTAAGATTGTAATGATAGTAGCACGATCAAAAGAGGACAAAACTATAGGATTTACTGACTTAAATACAGTACAGTATTTTGTAACTTACCATAATGAAAACGTAAGTAGCAGGTTAGCCTCTTCTCTTTTTTTTTTCTTCTATTTTATGCCGTCATCCAACATCACCATGAGCGCTAAAACTTGTTTTCCCTCCTTCTTCCGCTAAGCAGGAAAGCAGTTAGGGGCTGATTCATCCCGTAACATAACAAAACTTCTATTAAGTAAATAAAAGTCAGCAGAAATACAGACAAAAATTCAAACAGGAAAGGACCGAGTGCTTGTTAAAAAAAAAAAAAAAAAAAAAAAAAAAATCGAACAAGCACCCATGATGCAACGCGGCGTGACGACACGTTGTCAAAGTTCTGCCTGATTGGATATTAAACAGCCAATCAGGATTTGCTCTCCTGTCCGACTCCTGATTGGTTAAGAATTGTGGCACAAATATTACGCCTCGACCCTTGCATCGCAAGCGTAAATCAAAGTTTCGTACGTGTTGAGGAGAGACGAAGCAAGCGTGCGCGAGGACTGTTTTGTACGCACGAAACACATTTTGTACGTACGAAACACATTTTTGGTACGTACGAAACACATTTTGTACGTACGAAACACATTTTTGGTACGTACGAAACACATTTTGTACGTACGAAACACATTTTGTTACGCACGGAATTGTGGCACAAATCTAACGCCATATAACCCCCCCGTGCGAGCCCGTCGCAGAAGCATACTGAGGCCTTTAACATGGAAGTAAAAGTAAAAGTGTTCGAGCGCCTCACAGTGGCACAAGCGCAACATTACACATCAACTGAAACCATAAGTCTAGTTTAAGATGAAAAGAAGCAGCCGTTCGCTCTTAATACTGCTGTCAAACAACCACTCGAACGTTTCGTGCGCATGCGTATTACAAAACGCCACAGAAGAGCTAAACCGTGGGTACGGTTTACTAAACTGTGGGTACAGATTAGTAAACTGTGGGTACAGATCGCTAAACTGTGGGTCCAGTTTACTAAACTGTGGGTACAGATTGTTAAACTGTGGGTCCAGTTTACTAAACTGTGGGTACAGATTGCTAAACTGTGGGTACAGATTAGCAAAAAAATAAATAAATAAATAAAAATTCAGACCCTGACACCAGAGAGGCTCTGTAATACGTTAATTACTCTCAATTTAAATTAGTCTTAAATGATGAACCTTGTTGTTCAGCTGTTTCATAGTCAAAATATTAAATCCATTTTGAGTTTTATATGATTTTTAGACTGTTACTGTCTGCTTCACAAATTGATTTTTTTCCTGCAAACTAACAACTCATTTACACTCACATCACCAGTAGATGTCGGTCCACACTTGCTTTCGCTACTCATCGTGCTGTTTCCTACATAGGTGGATGATTAGTATTGTCAGTTATATAATTATCATCATCCACTGACGACAACCATAAGTGAATGATCTTTTAACTCCTACTTTAGTGTGAATTCAAGCATAAAGTTCCCTCTAAAAACCCGCTTCATCTGTCAGCCCGGAAAATCACATCATGCATTGTAGAGTAATTATTAGACAATACAGCATGGAACTTTCTGCTGTTAGCTGGGCCGTAGCCACTGTTACTACCAGCAGACAGTGGTGAAGAATTCCTTCCTTCCTTATAACCCTTCCTCGGCCGTGTGAGCAGCACGCAAACTGGGCTCTGGGTGGAGGAGTGGAACCGTCACTTGCCTTCAGTGCCTGGGGAGAGAGCATTTGGTTTTTTTTTTGTGCGTGTTTGTGTGAGTGTGAAAAGAAAAAAAACAAAAAACAGGAGCAGTGTGGTTTTCGTCCTGGCCGTGGAACAGTGGACCAGCTCCACACCCTCGACAGGATCCTCGAGAGTGCGTAGGAGTTCGCTCAACCAGTCCTCATGTGTTTTTATGGATTTGGAGAAGTTGTTCGATCGTGTCCCTTGGGGAGTCCTGTGGGGGATGCTTCGGGAGTATGGGGTACCGAGCCCCCTGATACGGGCTGTTCGGTCCCTGTACGACCGTTGCCAGAGTTTGGTACGTATTGCCGGCAGTAAGTCGGATTCGTTTCCAGTGAGGGTTGGTCTCCGCCAAGGTTGCCCTTTGTCACCGATTCTGTTCATAACTATTATGGACAGAATTTCTAGGCCCAGCCGAGGCGTTGAGGGGGTCCGGTTTGGTGGCCTCAACATTGCATCTCTGATCATCTCTCAGATGATGTGGTGCTGTTGGCTTCATCCAGCCGGGATCTTCAACTCTCACTGGAGTGGTTCGCAGCCGAGTGTGAAGCGGTTGGGATGAAGATCAGCACCTCCAAATCCGAGACCATGGTCCTCAGTCGGAAAAGGGTGGCGTGTCCTCTCCGGGTCGGGGATGAGATCCTGCCCCAAATGGAGGAGTTCAATTATCTTGGTGTCTTGTTCACGAGTGAGGGCAGGATGGAGCGGGAGATCGACAAGCGGATCGGTGCAGCATCTGCAGTGATGCGGACTCTGTATCGGTCCGTCGTGGTGAAGAAAGAACTCAGCCAAAAGGCGAAGCTCTCGATTTACCAGTCGATCTACGTTCCAACTCTCACCTATGGTCACGAGCTGTGGGTCGTGACCAAAAGAACAAGATCCCGGATACAAACGGTCTAAATGAGTTTCCTCCGCAGGGTGTCCAGGCTCTCCCTTAGAGATAGGGTGAGAAGCTCGGTCATCCGGGAGGGACTCAGAGTCGAGCCGCTGCTCCTCCGCGTTGAGAGGAGCCAGCTGAGGTGGCTCGGGCATCTGGTTCGGATGCCTCTTGGACGCCTCCCTGGAGAGGTGTTCTGGGCATGTCCTACCGCCGGGAGGCCCCGGGGACGACCCAGGACACGCTGGAAAGACTATGTCTCTCGGCTGGCCTGGGAACGCCTTGGGATCCCACCAGAGGAGCTGGTTGAAGTGGCTGGGGAGAGGGAAGTCTGGGTTTCCCTCCTAAAGCTGCTGCCCCCGCGACCTGACCTCGGATAAGCGGTAGAAGATTGATGGATGGATGGATGGATGGATGGATGGATGGATGGATGAAAATATCTCAAAAACCTACAAAAGCTTATTGCATTCACTTAAAAAAAAATAATAATAATTTTTTGGGGGAGCTTTGCTTTTTTCAGTATTTTTTTCTGTTTTTCTGAATATTTTTTTCTGTCATGAAAAAATATTCTGAAAAACAGGGAAAAAAATTCAGAAAACAGGGGGAAAAACATTATTCAATAAAACGGAAAAAAAAATTTCTAAAAAACAGAGCACCATCTTCTGTTTTTCTGTGTATTTTTTTTATTTTATTTTATTTTTTACCTCTGAACTCCAATGTCTTGTTGCAAACCACTGACCTGTATATATGACCGATATATAGCCGATAGCCTATACACACCAGTGCAAGCCGTTGACATCACAGGGCGGCCATCTTGTTACTGCCACCTCGCGAGCAGGCTACTGTACAAACTATACGGTATACGTACAGATAAGACATATACAGCTCGTAGGCAGTTAGTATAAGGCCAGAGGCGTTTTTTTTTTTTACTTGTTAAAAAATAGTGACCACACCCGGCACAAACCCCCCACGCCGCCTCCGGCCTTATGCGAACTGCCTACGAGCTGTATTTGTCTCATCTGTACATATACAGTATAGTTTATACAGTGGTCTGCTTGCGAGTTGGGAGGAGCAAGATGGCCGCCCTGTGACTTCACAGGCTTGCACTGGTGTGTATGGGGTCTCCAGTCATATATATATACAGGTCACTGGTCTGCAACAAGTCACTTGG
The DNA here is from genome assembly GCF_051991245.1 of Festucalex cinctus. Lineage (NCBI taxonomy): Eukaryota > Metazoa > Chordata > Actinopteri > Syngnathiformes > Syngnathidae > Festucalex > Festucalex cinctus. The sequence continues at coordinate 20,433,354 of NC_135427.1, read as the reverse complement.
AGTTCAGAGGTAAAAAAAAAAAAAAAAAAAATAAAAAAACAAGTTGGTGCTTTTGTTTTTAGGGCCTGAGCAGTGACTGCTGCGAGGTCCCTATTGTTCCTGCAGAATTGTTCTTCTTTTTCTTTGTTATTATTCTTCTCCTCAAACAATTGCATTTTTGAGACACTAAACATGAACGAAAACTCACCAAACTTTACACACAGACTGGGCCTGGCGAAAATGTTTATATTTTAAAGTCGCCATACATGATAACAGAAAAATGGCTCCGAAGCGCCCCTACATAAGTTTAACGGATCCCCGTCTCGCTGCGATTGTCCTACGGCTACGAAAAATTGTGTGGCACCTGTAGCACATCCAGATGAACAAAAGACTCTTTGATATGTGTACCCTAAAATAGACAGGAAGTGAGGTATGAGTATTTGAATGTCCAATTTTAGCCCATTTTTGCACATTTACAGGAGTCATACTTTTGCACGCTTCTCTTACACGGTTAACCCAATTGACTTCAAACTTGGGCTGCACCATCTCAACACCTGGGACAACATCATGGTAAAAAAAAAAAATCAAAAGTTTTTGATATACTATATGACGGGGGCGGGGTATCAAATATAGAGTTTCAAAATTCTTACTTAACGAAACATTATACGTTTAATCTAGTTTAGACTATTTTTTTTTTGTTTTTAAATGTTTTTCCCCGTTTTTCGGAATGTTTTTTTATGACAGATAAAAAATATTCAGTAAAACAGTAAAATAATATTCAGGAAAAAACAGAAAAATTAAATTACTCAAAAAAACAAAGACCCCCCAAAAAAAAAACAAAAAAAAACTGAAAAAACAGTTTTCAAGTGAATGCAATGCGCTTCCGTAAAAACTTTTAAATCGGGTTAAATCGTCAGTCATGGACACTTAATGTCATCTTTGCTTTTTGCTTAAAATTTACTGTTGAGCAGTGATTTTTTTTTTTTTTTGTAATTGGCTAAAGTTGCCACAAGATGGCGGCCAATCACTTTTCTTTTTTTTTTGGCAAGGCTTGATGTCAAAATGGCGCCAAAGCAATATGGCTTTAGCATTTCATTTATGTGGATGAGGGCAAAAACAGACATTAAACAATTGGTATAAAAAGAGCCTTAACACTGTTTATTGCCAATCTGTTGAATTTATTTTTGACTTTAAACACAACACAAGCAGAATTAAATGTGTATTGAACTAAACACCACATACTTTGAGAAAAACAAAAACAGAATGAGCGTGGCCATGGAACAAATGACCACAGACTACATTTAATCTTAATTTAGCAGTAATTTTATATGTTGCGGTACAGTTTGACAACAGAATCTATATCTTCTCTGGCCTGGAGAAAATCTGACTCCTCCATCCCCTCTCGGAGGTACCAGTGCAGATAGAGGCGCTGGGTGTACATGCGGTCAAACATGACTCGCAGGTTGTCCCAGTTTACCCCGATGTCGGTGCAGTTGCTCAGCGTGCACAGGGATCTCGGGACCTGGGCCAGGTCTCCCCCGGGAACCATCGTCGGTGGCTGGCCGAAGATGCCCAGCTTCAAGGTGACAGGCAACCAGCTCACAAACTTGAGGGAGGATTTGATTTTGCTGACAGCCAAGTTGACATCCCAGGGAGGCACGTCGCCGCGGTACAACAGGCAGGAGGTCAAGTACCAGGTGTCGTGACACCTCTTGATCATTTGATTGCATGACCTGTAGCAGTCCTCGGTAATGTTGGCCACAGATAGTGGACCTCCAGTGGGGGCGTAGGAAGGCACGGGGTAGCTGGGGCGTGGCTGGAGCGTCAGGTTCATCACGACCTCTTTCATGCTCACGTTCTTGAAGCCTTCGGCGTGCGTAGCGGCGGCGGTGGGGGCCGCGGTCACGTTGAAGCCTTCGGCGTGAGTAGCGGCGGCGGCGGTGGGGCCCACGGTCACGTTCTTGGAGCCTTCGGCGTGCGTAGCGGCGGCGTTGGGGGCCACGGTCGCGTTCCTGAAGCCTTCGCCGTGTGTAGCGGCGGCGGTGGAGGCCACAGATGCTAGATGTTGGGTGTTGATTTTTGAGGAAATGATGGGGGCGTAGGAAGGCACGAGGAATTTGAGGTGCGGATGGGGCACCAGGCTCGTCACAAGCTTGTTCAGGTTCACGTTGGAGCTGTCGCAGTGCACAGTAGTGGCAACGGAGGACACAACCTGACCGATCAATACGTTGAAGTTGGTGTAGGTGGGAGCCTTAATGCCCATCTTGAAGTTGCAGATGTCAAACAAGGCCTCATTGGTGATTGTGATGGCACATTCGGAGTGCTCCATTGTGATATAGTTGGCCAGGATGGAATTGTAAATTTCCATCACAGGCGTCAATTTATTGAGTGAAGGGAGAAGTGCAAACTCAATCTTGAACTTTTTGCCGTAATCCTCCGACAGGCTCTGCATCAGTAAGGAGTTGAAGCCTGAGCCTGTTCCGCCACCAAGGGAGTGGAAGATGAATAAACCATCAAGCCTTGGGGACCGATCAGCCTGGGAGAGAGGAACAAAAAAAAACAAAAAACATCCACACTTGAATATTCTCAAACTATTAGGGCTGCAGATATCCAACATTTTTGAGCTACATAGTGGCCACCCCCATACCAAACAAATTTTGGTATCTGTGATTTTTCTTCATATGATTATGATGATTATTAGTTTTAATGTTATATTTTTTTATATTACTATTATATATTTTATGTATTTATTATAAAATCGCCCTGGCTACACCAATAAAGATTTTCTGGCTACGCTGCGGGGCGGCACGGTAGCCGAGTGGTTAGCACGTCCGCTTCCCAGTTCTGAGGTCTCCGGTTCGAGTCCAGGCTCGGACCTTCCTGGGTGGAGTTTGCATGTTCTCCCCGTGCCCGCGTGGGTCTTCTCCGGGTACTCCTCCCACATTCCAAAGACATGCATGGCAGGTTAATTGGGCGCTCCGAATTGTCCCTAGGTGTGCGTGTGAGTGTGGATGGTTGTTCGTCTCTGTGTGCCCTGCGATTGGTTGGCAACCAGTCCAGGGTGTCCCCCGCCTACTGCCCAGAGCCAGCTGAGATAGGCGCCAGCAGCCCCCGCGACCCTTGTGAGGAATAAGCGGTCAAGAAAATGGATGGATGGATGGAGGGCTACGCTGCTGCTTGGATTGATGTAAATAATTCATTTATTGCAAACTATTTTAAAGGGATACTTCATTAGCCCATTATAGCAATAAAAAGTTAATATTTTGTCTATAATTCATTTAATACTTTCATTATTTTTCACGTACAATTAGTACCTTTAAAGACACATTTTGCAACTTGCTGTCGACTGAAAATGGGCTAGGTAACCAATCACAGCTCACCTGTTTTCTAGGTTTGGTCATGTGACATTCACAAGCTGAGCTGTGATTGGTTACCTGAGCCCTTGTGATGTCATTTTCAGTCGACAGCAAGTTGCAAAATGTGTTTTTAAAGGTACTATTTTTATGTGAAAAATAATGAAAGTATCAAATCAATTATAGACAAATTAATGTTTGACTGCCAAAAATGGCTAAATAAGTAAAGTATCCCTTTAAACATGTAATTTAATTTAATTTATTAACTCATTTACTCCCAACAATTTATAAATACATTCTATTCTAAATATTACCATGCTCCCAAAGACGTATTTATATTTTTTTTTTTTTTTTTTTTTTTTTAAATGGTAGAGCATACAGAAGGTTTTGATGCAGCCTCTAAACTGAAGAACATGGTAATGGAAATGGTGGTAGTTATTACAAAAACGTCCAGCAGGTGGCAGCAGAGTATAAGAGCTCAACAAGGGCCATGTTGCAACAACAGATTTGTGAATAATGATGAAACTTAGCTATATTCTAACTCTAATTGCTGTGAAAGGGAAAGAGATAGAACTATTCTCTTTTTTTTCCTGATGAAAGAGAGACTAATCTTTCTTTTGGTAGGTTTTATGTTTTTATAGCAAAAGAACACAATATTCTGTGGGCCTTGCAAAATCAGTCAAAATCCAGTAAAAAAGCCAAGAGTGAAGGGGAATGAGTTGAAGACATGTAATTAGCCCATTTTGGGGGGTTCTTCAGCACCCCCAAAGTGAACAATAGAACCCCCCAAATTTTTGAGTATATAACTAGATATATTTTTACTGTGTATTCTTTTTAACAAACTAGAAAATGATAATGTATGTGTATAAAACATAGTTTAAAAGTAATATTTAAACAACAAAAATACAGTACATCCCCCATTTAATTCGAAAATGGTTTGATGCACCTCCGACCTCCGTGTTGGTATTATTCTACCAACACATTATTCTCATTACTAGTCTGTTATTTTTTGTACTTTTTTGCTGTTGTAGTCATTCTACTTGGTAGGTTAGCTGAAGTTTCCCCCAAAGCTAGGAAACGTTGCATGTGGTCAGACTGAAGGCTTATGCCAATCACTGTCAGAAACAAGCGCTACTATTGTCTCTATTGTGCTGCTATTGGCTAGCTTGCATCATGGAGCAAGTCATGGACATAAGATTGTTTTCCAGCAAACAAACGCTCCATTTTGAAGTGTATTTTTTATGTATATATTTGTATTAAAGACAAGATGTAAAAAGGCAGAGACAAACAGAGCTAAGCTTCAAAGAGTTTTATCCATGCAGCTAAAATATTTACCACCCAGCGAGTTCTCTCAATTACGCGGTCAACGAGGTTTTGGACGTCATCGTAACCACGAATGTAGACGTCGGCTGGTTCTCCGTTTCCGCTGATTAGCTGCTCATGGAGGAGATTGCCGTAGGGTCCTGTACGGATGTCATCTGCAGTGCAAAAAAGAAAATACATTTTCGATCTCAGGCCTTGACAGGATCAAAAGCTGTGACAACAAAAAAATATTTAGTCCTTTTAAATGAGATAATTTGTCAGGAAATTGAAAACATCCATCCATCCATCCATCCATCCATCACGCTGACCCTTGATGACATCAGCAATCCTCTGCCCTCTGATTGGTTGGTCAACTCAATATTAGTTAGCACTAAGTACACCTGGCAAAACGCCTCTCTTGCGAGTATGATTTATTATTATTATTATTATTTTATGTATTATATTTATATACTTTATTTATCATTAATTATTATCATTGTTATCTTTATTTGTGTCAAGTTATTAGTTCAAACAGCCCCAGATGTAAGTGGCACAGCAGCATGCTATTATATTGCTTTTTTTTTTTTTTGCTTTTTTTTTGGTAGTGCGTGCAGTCAGTTATCCCTTTTTTTGTTAATACACTCGTGAAAGGGGTTGAGACGGAGGTTGAGTTTAATTTTGTAGTTCCTCCAGCATGTCCAAATGCACTGAATTTGCACACAATCTTTTTAACATCAAGTTATGTGAAACTTTTGTCTTTTTACCAATGGCGGTTCTTTCCAGATCCACAAAGACGGTTCTGGGAACATGTTTGCCATCTTGGGTCTCTATGAAGAGGCTTTTGCCACTATTGCTGGTCTTGTTGTCAGCCATGAGGCCGTCAGGTTGGATGCCGTGCTCCAGACAGAACAACTTCCAGTAGGTGCTGCCAATCTGGGTGCCTGCCTGGCCGACATTGATGAAAATAAACTCACGCTGGAAGAGAAAGTGGATGGAGAGAAAGTGAATTAATAATGAATTGATACATTTAAAAATAAAATACACAATTAACAGATACTTCCACATTTCCACTTCAGGCCATTGTTTTATTAGTCCAGTGGGTCACCAGGCTTTCCTTGCCTGATCCCAGAATGCCTTTGAAGTTCACGTGTTACATGATCTTCCCAAACTCCTTTAAAGCCTTTAGTTCTATACATATACATTAATAAACATGTACTGTACATACTGTACAAATGTGTGAAAGGCTTATTGTTCAGAACGCAGGTGGTCACAATAAAGAATAAAACATGTTGTGCTGAATGCAGATGCTTTACATCACATTCTCCCACCTTTATGCCAATAAATTGATTTCATGTCCTACTCTGTAATGACCAATACTCTTGCAAAGTTATATGTGAGACTTTTTGTTTGCAAACTGCAATCTATCCTCCAGTGATCAAAACCATCACTTGCAGGCAAATCTTTCATCTGTCCATCCATTGTACAGTACTATTTAAGGGACACTCAACTGAGTCTATAGCAGCAGCTGTTGATCCCGGGAGTCGCCATACATGATAACAGAAAAACAGCTCAGAAGCCCCCCTACATAAGTTTAACGGATCCCCGTCTCGCTACAATTGTCCTACGGCTACGAAAATTGTGTGACACCTGTAGCACATCCAGATGAACAAAAAACTCTTGATAGGTGTACCCTAAAATAGACAGGAAGTGATGTATGAGTATTTGAATGTCCAATTTTAGCCCATTTTTGCACATTTACAGGAGTCATACTTTTGCCCGCTTCTCTTACACGGTTAACCCGATTGACTTCAAACTTGGGCTGTACCATCTCAACACCTGGGACAACATCATGGTAAAAAAAAAAATAAAAATTAAAACGTTTTTGACATACTATATGACGGGGGCTGGGCATCAAATTTGGAGTTTCAAAATTCTTACTTAACGAAACATTATACGTTTAATCTAGTTTGGACTATTTTTTTTTGTTTTTAAATGATGTTTTTCGGAATGTTTTTTTTTATGACAGATAAAAATATTCAGTAAAACAGTAAAATAATATTCAGGAAAAAACAGAAAAATTAAATTACTCAAAAAAAACAAAGACCCCCCCCAAAAAAAAAAGAAATCAGAAAAAAAAACGTTTTCAAGAGTTTTCAAGTCTCTTTAAAGCCTTTAGTTCTATACATATACGTTAATAAACATGTACTGTACATACTGTACCTATACGTGAAAGGCTCATTGTTCAGAACGCAGGTGGTCACAATAAAGAATAAAACATGTTGTGCTGAATGCAGACGCTTTACATCACATTCCTTTATGCCAATAAATTGATTTCATGTCCTACTCTGTAATTACTAACACTCTTGCAAAGTTATATGTGAGACTTTTTGTTTGCAAACTGCAATCTATCCTCCAATGATAAAAACCATCACTTGCAGGCAAATCTTTCATCTGTCCATCCATTGTACAGTACTATTTAAGGGACACTCAACTGGGTCTATAGCAGCAGCTGTTGATCCCGGGAGACTGGCCATCGCTGAAGAAGGCTCGTTCCTGATGACCAACGATGAAGAACCTACAGTGAAATTACATTGATTTCATCAAATTATTCAAATCAGATTAACGTTTGTTCATTAATCCTGCCAAAACACGACCAAAAACTATATACCAACTCAACTATAAAGAACAATGTTAGCTTAACCACTCAATTCCAACCCTTCAAGCAGGGAGGCAAATGGGTCCTATTTTGATAGTCTTTGGTAAGACCCATTTTTTTAACCAATCCATTTTAAGAGTGTAGTTTCCTATTCGGTGATGCAATATTCTTAAAACCAAAGTTAACATTAGCTACCTTTTTCTTGTTCATTTTCCTCATCTTTCTTCTTTTTTATTTGTTCTTCTTCTTCTGTGGGATATTTGCGTTTTTGCAGCATTTCGTCCTACGGAGGCAGAGAGAGAGAGAGAGAGAGAGAGAGAGAGAGAGAGAGAGAGAGAAAGAGAGAGAGAAATATTTGACAGCAGTAGGCTATACCATCAGCCCTCTCATATAGAGAAAATATTCATTACCGTAGTTGCTCTCTCCCTGTTTCACTATGGACGCTTAACAACCGCTTTGTTCGTTTATGCTTGCACCTATAACCGCCGATGGGTTTGAGATGCGAATGTCATGTTACGGCCTGCTGACGCATAGTAAAGGATGTTTCTTAAAAGACTGAACCAGTGCCTTTAATGGACTATATGCACAAAGCACTTCCGCATCCGATGACTGACTTAATGCACTCACCGGAAGTCTCCCCGCACTGTTGTAAAATTCGAATCAAATCCTTAACCCACTCAAAAAGAACAGGCGTCGTTCCTTGCTTTAAAATTAAGTCCATCAGAATTTTAAAACTACTAATTAGACCTCCCAGATCCGTAATTTATATATATATATATATATATATATATATATATATATATATATATATATATATATATATATATATATATATATATGTATGTATTTGATTGCATTAATCATGGTAAACTTTTTGCAAAATTGCTACAACGACGGGTTCTTCCCAACCTTATCCGCGTTTTACAGTTATGGTACACGCACCAAACAGTGCAGATAAAATTGGGAACTGCAGTATCAGATCCTTTCCATGTGAATAATAGGGTGAGATAGGATGGGGTATTGTCACCCATGCTTTTTAACCTGTATATGGATGATCTGTCTCAAAGGTTAAAACATTGTAAGACCGGATGTATGGTGGGGAAAGGCTTTTAAACCACCTATTATATGCAGATGATCTAGTCATCATGTCACCTTATTCTGCAGGCTTTCAGAAGTTACTTATAGGTCTGTTCTGAATATGGTGACCAATTTGATGTCAAGTTCAATTAAAAAAAAAAGCGTGTAGTAATAGGTGTGAGGCCCAGAGAGCAAAATAAGACAACAATACCTGTGTTTGAGCTGTCTGGCGGAGTACTTTCTGTGGTGAATAAAGTAAAATAACTTGGTCACTTCATCAGGAGGGACCTCTCTGAAATGATGACATTCAAAGGCAATATTTGTAATTTGTATGCACATGTAACGTGCTGGTACGAAAATTTGGAACGTGTACAGAGAAAGTAAAAATAGCTTTGTTCAATGCCTATTGCACGCTGCTCTACACTGCCCCCCTGTGGTGCTGGTATACGCAGTCTACATTCAGGAAGCTGCAGGTTGCATACAATGATGCTCTGAGACTCCTGCTGAAGGTCCCTAGGTGGATCAGTGCCAGTCTGTTTGTGCAGAATAATGTCATAAGATTGAACGCTGTCATACGGAATTCTGTATATACATTTTAACGAGACTCATGGACTCACAAAAATGACATTTTACATGCTTATTTTCATGATACGTTATTGGATACGAATAATTTATTACTACATTAACATAATATAATTAAGAGTATGACTAGATAAGTGATTGTGTTTTTTCCTACTCCTTTTGAACATGTAAATTACATTAGTGAATTATTTTCAATTTTAACTTCAACTTATATTTTGTAATGTGTTTATATGCTCAACCAATCAACCAACCAACCTCTCTTAATGTCTCTGCTGAAATGAATAATGACTCAAATATTTTGTTTAATACAACAGAATGACAGCATAGGAATATACATATACAGTAAAAAGTCAAAAAGTGAAAAGTCAAAGGCAAACAAGAGTTACAACACATCAAATTTTAAGCTTCAAAATACAGTACAACTCTGGTTCTACTGTTAACAAACGGCAAGTTTGTTAAACATAATCAAGAGGACTTGAGACATTTTACAACTTGCCTTAAATACATGTATAAATTATATGCCTAATGATGTTTAAAGGAGGAAACTTTATTTATTTATTTTTTTTAATTAAAGACTTAACTGTAATTCAGCAAAATATGCCTCTGACAAATCTAATATTGGGATCTAAGGAACTGACCGACAAAAGAAAAAGGGCGTCTTCAAAGCAAGCACATACTTCACTTGTTAAAAAAAAAAAAAGTGACCATCCTGCCACACATACCCCAAGCCCTATACTAAGAGCTGTATAGTCTAATCTGTACGTATATACGAATACTATACGCGAGCAGACTATTGTATAAATCGGATAGTTTACAGTAGTCTGCCGCGAGATGGGAGGAGTAAGATGGCCACCCTGTGGGCTATCGGCTATCCAGTAATACATACAGATCAGTGGCCTTAACAAACTAGCGCTGAGGGCATGCGCAGTAATTGACAATTCCGAACATCCTGGTATTTGTAACACAAAACAATTATTCGAATTATTCAGTTTTTTTTTTTTTTTTTTTTTTTTTTATCATACTCATGGTCTGTTTATCCAGTCAAAGTTGTTTAAATTATATGACCTTATAAAGTATAATACTTTAATAATTTTATATAAAGCATTTTATGAATTACTACCTGATCATTTACAATAGATATTTATATATAGAGAAGGTCTATCACAACTTGAGAGGATATGGAGATTTTATATTACCTAAATTTAGAACTGTTCGTAAAAGTTTTTGTGTGTCTGTGCGTGGGGTCAAACTTTGGAACAGCTTCGATGTACAACACAAGCAATGACAAAACATCCACAGATTCAAACTGCCTTACAAACATATGGTTTGGTCTCAGTATTTGGAGAGTGCATCTTAAACCAACATCTATCTTTCAACTTATTGTGATAGAGTATACTTGCTGCCTTCTTATTTTACATACTATCGCCCCTGTTGGTATGCTTGTGTCTTAGAATTATTGATATGTGCCATTTGTGGACTTGTTTTGTCTCTAGTTTGTCTTTTACCCAAGCTGGTATTGTTATTTTTTATTACCATTGGTGGTATGAGCTGTTGATGTCATGTTACTTAATTAACACATTGTTTGTAAACACACAGTTTTTCAGTATTATGACAACCGCTGTTGGTTAGTGCAAGTTTGTAGGAAAGTAGCTAAATTTGTTTTTGATACTAATGATATTGGGGGTGGGACTTAATAAGTTTTTCTTCCCCCCACTCCTTTTCAGGCTAGGTTTAGAAAAATTTGTCTAGAAAAATTGATATATTGTTAATGTTGATTATTGCCTGAAATAAATGAACAAAATTAAATGAAAATTGAAAATGAGCAAATGGTGGGTTGTCTTGCTTTTGCCTTAGACGGTCATACAAACCACACAGATTGTTCTAGTCAAACAAGATTTCAAGTTACACACACTTATGTTGAAGTACAAAAGGTTTAATTCATAATATGTAAAAAATTTTTTTTTTATCTATTTAGACATTTTATATACACGTATTTAATTCTGAAAAGTTCTGTCAAACACGTTTCCGCACTTCTGTTCCACATTTCTCACACACAAATGACGTCTGAATACATTTAGCACAACAGCGTTGGTGCATTGTGGTAGTTGTGCATGTCAATGTTGCTGGCAGTCTTTGCTTGCTTTGCTGGGAGAAGGATCTGCCAGGTCTTTGAATCCCAGTTTTTCCAGTGGTTCCTTTGTCATGAGCTGACTGCGATGCAAGATGAACGCAAACAGAAAGTCAATAGATGACTTAATTTGCTGAAAAAAAGAGAATACTGAAACCCACTGTTCCATGCGGCATTCTAGGTAGGCCTTGGACTGGAGCCGGCACTTGGAACTGTCGAATCTGCTGTCTTGCAAACATGTCATGAACGTCTCCTTGAAGGCTTTGCATTCTCCTGGAATCCACATAATAATAAGCACTAACAGTGTAGTGGCGTCTCCACTTAGTGACACACTGAGCTTTGTATTCATTGTTTTGTATTTGAAAGTGTGAAGAAAAAAAACAAAACAAAACAAAACACACATTAGCCACACTTTATACCAGCGACAGCTGTCGTCACAACCAGTTAAGATCAGTGTTGTTGAATCAAAAAGATACGCATTACAGACGAACGATGATAATAAATGTTAGTTAAAAATCGTGTAACGTACCAAAGTGATCTAATGGGAACGACCCTTTGTCAGGTGGTCGAGGTTTAAAGCTCTTCGCCCCGAAATTCATTGCAGTCGACATGTTTTGTTTTGATGGATGGAATTGTCGCATGTGTGACATTACGCGCGTAGTTGTGACGTCACAACACACCGGCAGACATTTTAGTCGAGTCTCGCAAAACCGATAACCTTCAACAAACACTTTTGGTTACATTTTCTTTTTTTTCTTTTTTTTTCAATGTGTTAATTAAGTAACATGACATCAACAGCTCATACCAGCAATGGTAATAAAAAATAACAATACCAGCTTGGGTAAAAGACAAACTAGAGACAAAACAAGTCCACAAATGGCACATATCAATAATTCTAAGACACAAGCATACCAACAGGGGCGATAGTATGTAAAATAAGAAGGCAGCAAGTATACTCTATCACAATAAGTTGAAAGATAGATGTTGGCTCAGAATTGTTCATTCGGTAGTCTTACCGATTCAACGTCTTGTCATCATTGCTCTTTTTTTTTTTTTTTTTTTTTTGTGTGTGTATGTGTGCGTGCGTTTGCGTGCGTGCGTGCGTTTGCGTGTGTGCGTTTGCGTGCGTTTGCGTGCGTGCGCGTGCGTGCGTGCGTGTGCGTGCGTGCAAATACGTATAAATTTATACTCATTCATTCACCTAAAACCTTATAAATATCCCATTACCCTTCGCCTTAACCAGGTACTTCAGAATCTTGCCAGAGTCGTGAGGTTTAAATGGTCAGGAGACCAGAGAAAAGGTCAGAAAAAAAAGAAATAAAGAGAAAAGAAAGGTAAATCAAAGTGAAATCCAGCACCGACCAAACACTTCCTGCCTTCCCCATGATTACAAAATCAAAGTCTTACGCCAACCCCGGAAGCCTCTAAATTCCAGCAAATTTAGCGAGATCTCAAGAGACCAGAGGAAAAACTAAAGAGAGGAAGGAGGGAAGGATCGATAAGGCAGAGTGAGATCCATAGAAGCCAGTACATCCAATCCATCAAAGTGAAGTCCAGCACCAACAAGACCCCTCCGGCGTGGTTACAAAACCAGAGTCTTATGCCAACCCCAGAAACCTCATACTTCTAATAAATTAAGATCTCAAGTGACCAGAGGAAAAACTAAAGAGAGGAAGGAGGGAAGGATAGATAAAGCAAAGTGAGAACCACAGACACCAGCACCAACTGATTCAAGGGGCTGTGGGAGGGAGAGGGTACTTCTGTTGAGTTTCAGTAGATGCTGGTGCGACGGATCTGGCATGCATAAGGACCACCACCAAAGAAAGAAGCCGTCAACCGCGGTCCAGCAAAGCGAGCACTCCCCCCCCCCCCGGAATCCCCAGGCCGCGGCAGCACCAAGGCCACCCCCAAGCCACCCGAGCGGACACCGGTCGGCGAGCCGACCCAGACACCCGGAACCCCCCCGCCCCAGCCCCGGCCCACACCCCCGAGCCCAAGGCCGCAGAACGAGGCCCAGCGGGCCCCCACAGCGCCCCACCGGTCCCCAGCCCCCATCCCCCCACGACCCCCCCACACCCCACCCAAACCCGCCATCCACCACGACCCAGGCCCCACCACCCCCGACCCCCAAACCCCCGAACACACCCCGGTTGGTTACATTATTAAATGGTTACATTTTCGATCAAAGAAAGTCTCGCAAAAAAAAACAAAAAACTTTTAATATATTAAACGTGTACGCTGAAGGTAGCGTTTTTGATAATGTACAGCGTATGTTTAAAATAAAATAAACAGTATAAAAAAACGTGCACATTATTTTAGTTTTACAAAGCAAGCAAAATTTATTTACAATTCGTATACTTATTGTATGAACACATTTAATATATATATTTTTTATTTATTCATTTTTTTGCCTTTCAGACTCTCAAATCACTTATTTTCAAGAGTAAGAATATAAAAATTCATTTTTGCCTTATCTGCGATTGACTGGCAACCAGTTCAGGGTGTCCCCCGCCTACTGCGCAAAGCCGGCTGAGATAGGCTCTATGCCCAGTGAGGAATAAGCGGTCAAGAAAAAAAACAACTTTGCGTTCCCTTGTAATCTTTGCGAGGGAACCCAAAGATGTTTTGCGAACGCAAAGTTGTTGTTTTTTTCTTTTCCTACCATGTCACCTTAGGGGCTCCGTAGTTTTGGCAGGTATTTATTAAATTGAGATTTTTTTTAATTATTGTATTCATTTGCCGTGTTTTTTTTCTCATCTGCAAAATAATAATAATAAAAAAAAAGTGTGATTCTACAGCTACTCACCATCACCACTGGGTGTCTCACTATGGTCTCAGACAGTGAACATGCATGGAGGGAAGAAGGAGGGAGAGAGAGAGAGAGAGAGAGAGAGAGAGAGAGAGAGAGAGAGAGAGAGAGAGAGAGAGAGAGAGAGAGAGAGAGAGAGAGAGAGAGAGAGAGAGAGAGAGAGAGCATCCGTTTGACAGACAGCAGGTGATGGTCCGCTTTGCCTGTTTGCCTCCAGTCGGCGAATGTGCTTGTGTCGAGCTCGGAAACGCTTACAATGGAACCGGAGAGGGACAACCGGCTCCTGCAAGACGTGCTGGCCAGACCGGACAACGGAACATGCGCGGACTGCGGAAATCCAGGTTTGTAAAGTCGTTCTTGACCACTATGGCACTATGGCACTATGCAATTAATTGTAAAATTGTTTTTATTTTTTATTTTTGACTGACAAGATCTAATGCTGAGTGCAATCACCAACAGAATGAGTCTGAGCTAATTAAACATATAAATCAGTGTGCGTCTTTGTGTGTCTGCGCGCGCACGATGTGTGTGACGTCATAGTGTGTAAGTGTAGACATAAACTGTCCTCTCACACACACCCATACACACGCACGCACACAAAAACTGTCCTCTCACCTTTTGCTTTGTTCCAGCTATAGTCGGTGTCTGTCCATAGTGAGATGATAGCATCATGTTGTAGGCTACTGCAAACAACATTACATCTTGCTAGTCTAATTGAATTTGCAGTTCACTGATGGGACAAAAGTACATTCCTACAGTGCGATTTAACCACAATTTGTAAGTCAGAGAACGCACTGTAACGTTACTAACAAATGCTAACACGCTGCATAGCATGAAGTCATTATTACAGTAAATGTACTGTAAACAAGCAAGAACGGCGGTAACTGACTGTGACACTTTTTGTTGCTTTACAACATCTTCCTACGCTGCTACTAAGTGAAGTACCTATAGGCTACATTGGTACCTCAAAATGTCATAATTGCAGTGTACTGTACACTTCTTGGTCGTAAATATAAATACATGAAATTAAAAACACTAAGTACAGCATGTTTTTACATTGCGCTCAACTTAGGCGTTCATTTACCCCCTTTTATACATCCCACCATCAAATGGTTGCTCTCTCATACCTCAGCCGGTTTTCTCCCTTGAAATGGTATGAAGCCAAAGTGGCTGTGAAGGTTCCAGGATGGGCTGAATGCCCGGCCGGCACTTGGAGGGGAGCCCGCCCAAGCTGCCTGGTATGGTTCCTGTGAGCATCACTGGAGCCAGGCTTGCAGATTTAGATGCAAAATCTGTTGAAACTCACATAGGGGGGTTTTGTAGAACCGGCCCGTAACATTAGGTACACCTGCACTGGCCATTTGGGGGCCCTAAGTAAAATAATGTCACGGGGACCATATGTGCGCCATTTATTCACCATGTACTGTGTAACGCCATATTTCATATATGTTAGTTATATTTTGTTGCACTGTAGAAGGTAATTCAAACTTCTCATCTCAACTGTCAGCACTTATAGTATATGGTGCCAAACCTCTGTTTTAATCTACTCTGTCACACTTTCTGTCTTCATTTCTCACACTGGTTGCTCTCTGGACTTTGGGTGTGAATTGCCTCGTACCTGACGATTCGATCCGTATCACGATTCATAGGTCACGATTCGATTCAATACGATTAATCCCGATATGAATTTACAAGTCGATTGTTGCGATTTTTTTTACTCAAATTTAGGAAATACCATTCAGTAAACCAATACATGTACACTGTAAGATTTGTATGAAAATGTATTATGTATTGATCTGAAACTTCAGTTTTATAACTGTGAGCCGCTGTATTTAACAAATAGGTTGTAACCTTTTTTCATTTTAGAACAGCATTGAAATAAAATATTAAGGTTTAATATTCCGTTAATATAACATTCTTCCATGCTTAAGGTGTGAAAGTTAGACGTTTTGTTGAATATTTTTCCATCAAAAATGGATGTTAAAAAAAATCGATTTGGCTGCCTATTGAATCGATTCGAGAATTGCGTGCTCTAGTATCACGATATATTGCCGAATCGATTTTTTTTTTTAACACCCCTACTCTGGACTGTAGTATGAAATACTAGCATAATACTAGCTTAACATACGCATTATTATGGCAGAGTACCAATATTTATTTAACAGATGAAAACGTCGGTTAACAAACGTGCTACGAACACTCAAATCTAAACGTCCTCGTGCATCTTTCAGCTTCATCGTTCTCATTTGCGTCTTACTACCTTTGCTGTTTTCACTCAGATAGCGCTGAGGGGTTAAGCTGGATGCTTCCATGACGACGGGATATTTCGGTTTATAGCATCTGCAGCTCAGCAATGTTGTGCCTCTGCCCTTTGCTAAGGACACAAAAATAAATTGTATCCTCAGTACAGACACCTCAGCAGTCTTCCTTAGTTGAGTCAGGTGTTTGCAGTAAAAAATCTTTCAAACTGCAGTGTCTATCCATCCATTTTCTGGACCATTTTTGTTATTCAGCTCTTTTCCATTTTGCTAAACAATGCCCTTGTTCAATGGAATCAAATTTATCAGCATAAAGAAATCAATCTTTAACACTATGTACAGTATTAGCATATTTAGACTAAAAGTTATTCACACTTGTAATTTAGAGTTAAAATGAAATTTCATTTGGTTTGGTTTATGTGTTTTTCCACAAGTCATTTGAGGACTGAAAAGGGATTGTTTGTTTTTACCTGGAAATGACATCAGAAAATGGCAATTTGATAGTTCCCCCGCCCATAGCATAGCTGATGATGATGATGATGAAGAACACAGGGCTGCACGATATTGGAAAAAAACTTTGCTATACATTGCTATTTTTTGGGGTCTGCGATATATTGAGATATATTGAGATATATATTGAGATATTAAAAATGGAAGAATTTTCCCCAGATGACTTGAATAGCTGTTTGGGAAGAATTTGTTTAACTCACCATGACACCACTGTATTCACACAATATCAAATGTGCATTGCATTTGGTCTCCATTGTAATGAATTTTTTTTTTTAATCAAATTTTTGTGTTCGGAATGTGACAAACACACACAAAAAAACGACTGTACTGTACTCAAGTCTCCATGGTATGAATAATCAATAGAAAAATAGTCATTTTGGAGCAGACAGCTGTGAAAGTGGAGGGGGGAGGGGTCGGTGACTGATTTAGCAGGAGGGAGGGGGAGAGTGAGGCAGGCTGTGCTGAGCATGGAGTAGCTTGCTGCTTTTATGAAGCAAAACGAAAGTTTGCTTGTTCAAAAATAAATAAATAAATAAATAAATAAATACATAAATAAAAACATCGCACGTCCCGCGATGTGGCTATCGCTCATGCCCACATCGCAATCGTGACGTTCAAACGGTACATCGTGCAGGCCTAATGCATTCAATCAATTGATTTCTATTTAGAGGGTTCGATGCATGCCATTGTCATATTTTTGAATGAATGGCATCCACAATAAATGTACATGGAGCTCCCAATCTGTCAGCCTCTGCCCCCATCAAATTCACCACATCCATATTGCACTACCTGCGCCAATAGTTGGACGTGGTTCCAGCAGGCATAACTTGTGAATGTTGTGACGGTACGTGATGTGATTTTCTTATTATTGTAATCTCTTCATACTAACTATATCAAGCAAAACAAACAGAAGAAGAAAGAGAGTGGCTGGACGAATATGTGCAATTTGAATTCACATGTATAACGTAAAATATGGTGTTCCACAGGGTTCAATTCCGGGGCCCTTGTTGTTTTCAACAAGTAAAAGGCTGTGTTGCTAACTTGCTATGATGCTGAATGCCATAATGAAGACATCAAATTAACTGTATGTGTCTGTGTCATCCAATTGTTCACTCGCAGATATAGAAAGATGGTTTTAAATCAAAGACTCTTCCTCCCACCAACACTGGCTTCTTCTGCCTTGTGCACCTCGTTTCTTTGTACTTCTGTTGTCAAAAAAGCACTGTAGTAGTGCGTGCTTAGAGCAGTGACCTGCATGTGTATCTTGTGCATGCGGTTTAGTCAGACACACATTAAACTGTCTGACTCAGACAGCGATGACCTCACCGCTGGATGACTTGCTCGGTGTGTAGTGTACTCGGATGTGTGCGTGCATTAACAACATAACATAATAATCACAACATAATAATAATAAAACACAATAATAACAACATAACATTGCTGCGATGTACAAAAGCACAATATTGTGCTTTTCTTTAAAGTATGAGTTTTTGTTTTTTTACAATATTGTGACCTTTTTTAAATATTGCCAACCTCCCCACAATATCGTGATAATTATCGTATCATGACGTTTGGATATCGTTACATCCCTACTTGCAATTTGCATGCAGGTGATAGGGTGAAATGCTAAATGGTGTAGTTTATCTCAGATAAGGGGGCGGGCGATTTCATGGAAAAATTATACATTATCACATTTAACATATTTTTTTTCATAAGACATTATTGAAAACTACATGGGTGCTTTTTAAAAAAATAAATAAAATAGATACGGCGGCATGGTTGTTGAGTGGTTAGCACATCCGCCTCCCAGTTCTGAGGACTCGGGTTCGAGTCCAGGCTCCGGCATTCCTGGGTGGAGTTTGTATGTTATCCCTGTGCCCGCGTGGGTTTTCTCCGGGTACTCCAGTCTCCTCCCACATTCCAAAGACATGCATGGCAGGTTCATTGGGCGCTCCAAATTGTCCCTAGGTGTGCTTGAGGGTGTGGATGGTTGCTTGTCTGTGTGCCCTGCGATTGGTTGGCAACCAGTTGAGGGTGTCCCCCGCCTACTGAACAGAGCCAGCTGAGATAGGCGCCAACAACCCTTGTGAGGAATAAGCGGTCAAGAAGATGGATGGATGGATGGGTACATAGGAAAAAAAATAAATCCATTGCCATAAGATTATTATTTTTAAAAATTAAATTTATATAATTTTCTTTAAAAAAAAAAGCAATTTTTTTCCATGATATTTTTTTCCAAAAAAAAAAAAAAAGACTTTTCCCCCAATTTCTGAATTTTGCTCTTGAAAAGTTGACCTGTTTTTCCTAACTTTATTTATTTATTTATTTATTTATTTATTTATTTATCTGTTGTTGTTTTTTTTTGGGGGGGGGGCCTTTGCTTTTTAAAATTTTATTACTTTTTATTTATAAGTACAAGTACATTCGACGTATTATGTAAGTATGTATTGTATTGTATTGTATTATCTGAGAGAACATGTTCAATAGATGAACGAAAGAGAAGCCAGGGCAGCTCAGTAGCTGGCTAATAAAACAAATCTTTTCCTTCTCCTTCCCTCTTTTAGTCACTTGAGCGTCACATACTCCTTTTTTCTCTGAGTGTCTGTGCGTGTACTAAGAGCCTGTGAGAGATGGCAGCTGTCGAGCGTGTGAGATGTAACGGAAAATGTAGTGGCTTCTCAGTGTCACACCCTTTCAAGACATTCTCCTTCTCAGCAGTAGAACCGTGACCGAAAACTACTCGTATTATGTTCCATTTTCACAAGGCTGTATAGTAGGTCAAGTTTGATAAGCTTGTGATATCATCTTGTAATTTATGTGTTCTATTTTGTGTCTGAAAGTCTTCTGGGATAAACTCCAGCTCAAACGCGACTCTAATGAGAACAAGCAGTAAACAAATTTGATGGCTGGACGCAAAAAACGAAGAGCACTCAACCCATACCCGCAGCATGCACACAGATGAGTGACATAAAATGTATAACAGAGCGTTACCCTGGTAACCACTGCTCTGAATAATGTCTGTGAGCAGCCAGGTGTCGCGCAAGATGTAGTTGATATGTTATTTCCACGTTTCCCATTCTCTCTGTGTTCATCTTTTGCATTCTGGGAAGGGGAGCACAATGTCACAGGAGACAAGGCGTCACATTGAGATCAGGTTCATTTGCATAGTCTTCAATGCTATGCATGGGAGTCCATTTTGGCGAACAAACAAAGCAACCACAGCTCCAGGAACTGGATCGTTTGCAATACAGGACACCGCGACTATCAAGTCAAAAGAAAATTGTCGTTGATTGAGCAGATGGCAGCTGACAAAAAGTAAGACAAGCGCTTTTTCCTGTGGAATCAATTATTTACGTACTCAATTACTACAAATACTAATTATTAATTACTGACAATGATGACAATGACATGGAGAATAATAAAAAAAGAATAAACGAGGCCCCAACCATATGGATTTTTTTATTTTATTCTTATTTTTTTTAGGCAGACAGAACTTCCAATATTTAGCGAGATTTATATGATTAATAAAATAAATAAATAAATAAATAAATAAATAAATAAATAAATAAATAAATACATAAATAAAATATACACTGAAATAAAAATCAGTCTGTTGGATTTACATAAAAAAAGGGCATTAGTAAAATCATGAATGTGACTTTTTTTTTATATAGAGCTGTCAAACGATTTCATTTTTAATCAGATTAATCACACCTTAGAATTTCGATTATTCACGATTAATCACTTAATTAAAAATGCTTTTTATCAACAACTAATATATATATATATATATATATATATATATATATATATATATATATATATATATATATATATATATATATATATATATATATATATATATATATATATATAATATATAAATATATATATATATATATATATATATAAATATATAAATATATATATATATATATATATATATATAAATATATAAATATATATATATATATATATATATATATATATATATATATATATATATATATATTAAAATGTATTAAAAAAGACCCTAGCGATTTGACGTGAACGCATATTCTGAATGTCATGCAAACATTTAATTTTAAGCATGTAATTATGTTTGAATGAATCTGTGTTAATACTGAATTTTTTTGTGATTAATCAACGAGTTAATGCTTTAATTTTGACAACACTAATGCTTTAATTTTGACAACACTAATTTTATGCACTACTCATGTTGGTAAAACATTATTTTAATGCATGCAGATGTAAATCCAACAGACTTTTTTTAAATTTTTTAATTTTTTAAAATTTTTTATCTATACTGTTTAAAATAACTTTTTGGTCCCTTAAAGATTACAACAATCAAAACATGTATTACAGGCTTGACATTTGTTTTACGATATTTTTTCCTTTGGTATTTAATTAACTCAGACGGAGTAAAAGATGGGCAAAAACTGGCCGACTTTCTTCCGATTGTCTTTTCTTGAGTGGGTTTGAATATTTGATATAATGTTGCAAGGTAGTGTGGATGGTTGTTTGTCTCTGTGTGCCCTGCGATTGGTTGGCAACCAGTCCAGGGTGTCCCCCGCCTACTGCCCAGAGCCAGCTGAGATAGGCGCCAGCAGCCCCCGCGACCCTTGTGAGGAATAAGCGGTCAAGAAAATGGATGGATGGATGGATGGATGTTGCAAGGTGTTAAAAAAAAAAATCGACAAAAATTGACCAAAAAAATCAGACAATTTTTGCCAATTTTAAAGAGTTAATATTGGCTGATTAATGAGTTGGGTTGGACCCAACCTATAACCTATAACGAGTAGGGCTGCTCGATTATGGGAAAAATACTAATCATGATTATTTTGGCAATAATTGAAATCATGATTATTAAAACGCAGTTTATTTTTTGGTAAAAAAACAAAAAACAAAACACAAGATAATGTTTAAGCAATTAAAAATATTAGTTTATTATAATAAGACCAATTTAAAAAAAAATAGAAACACTATAATTATGTACGTCCATTTTGGACCAAACAAAATTTATCATAATATATATTTATAGTAATATATATATTTTTTATGTTGGCAAAATCTTGAAGTTGTAGTGCAGCATGTGCACTGTGCATTAGGACGATCATTTATTTTTTTTTGTACAAAACAGATAAATCCATAAACGTAAATAAATAAATATTAAGAGAAATAAAATTCTTTGAAACACTATAATTATGCAAGTTACTTTTGGATGAAACAAAAGGTATTAAATTAGTTATTTTAAAATTTAAAAAAAGTGCAAATGTATAAATTTAAACAACTAAAAAATTAGTATTTAAAATCATTTTTTTAACGATTATGCGGAAATTAGTTATTTTAAAATTTTAAAAAAGTGCAAATGTATAAATCTAAACAACTAAAAAATTAGGATTAATATTTTTTAAACGGTTATGCTGAAATTAGTTATTTAAAAAAAGTGCAAATGTATAAATTTAAACAACTAAAAAAAATAGTATTAATAATAATTTTTAACGATTATGCTGAGTTTGTAATTGTGGAGTGTAATAATTGAAATTGTAATTGAATTTCGATTAATTGCACAGCCCTAATTGCGAGCTTTTATTTGAGTCATTTTTTGGAAAAATAATTACTAGTAAAAAGTCACAAAATATAGTGCTGGTGTACTGAACTAATGTTGTGGTTGTGCATTATGTCTCATTGTCTGGCACTCAGCTTCACAACACATTTGACTTTCGCCCACTGTAGCACATTACATCTCTCATGAGCTTGGTTGACGTGGGCAGATTGAAGAAGGGTCTTAAGTGTACCTATCCTCAACAACCACAGGCACTTCTGCTGCTGTGTCATGTTGGTCTCAGAAAACCTCTCGCTGCCTGCTGCTTGTGAGACTTGGAAAGCTTTACAAGATCAGGCAGCGATGGTGACGAAACTGTAGTCTCTAGTTCTGTTTATCGAATTTCAGAAGCTCTGTTTCCTGTTTGCAAGCTGAACAGGATTTCCTGAAAATGACATTTTGCCTTCTCGAACAGACGCAAAATGAACCATTTGTGCTTGAAATTGATCTGTACCCTGAAATCTTCTTGTTGCCCTAACACAGTGCTTCTCAAATAGTGAGGCTCCATCAAGGGGTTTGACCTCGGGGAACATGCTTTTTTATTTTTTTATTTTTATTTTTTATTTTTTTTACTGTCCTAGAATAAAGTGCAATTGCACCTCCACTACATAAGGGGGCAGTGGCGCTCTCATTATTGGCAGAGTGTGCGCAGGGAGCATTCGCTCGGTGGTGTAGGGGTTTTGTTTGCACTGAGCATGCTCGCTTTGCACACAGCAAAAAAAATCAGCACAAATTATTAGGGCCTGAGCAGCGACCGCTGCGAGGTCCCTATTGTTTTTGTAAAAATTATTATTATTAGGGCCCGAGCAGCGACCTCTGCACACAGGAAATTTGCACACTCTTCGGGCCCGGTGAAAAATTTGATATTCTGATGTTGTCATAACAAGAAGACTCTATAGCGCCCCCTAGCACGTTTGACCTAGAGCTACGAAAATGGGCAGGCACTTGTAGCACCCCGGGACGCACAAAAAGTCAATTGGGACCATGTAGCAAAAATGTACAGCAAGTGAGTTATGAATTTTTGAATGTCCAATTTTGGCCCATTTTTGCACATTCACTGTGGTCATACTTTTCCCCCCTTTGCAAACTGTTTTAATCCGATTGACTTCAAACTTGGCATGTATCATCTCAAGACCTGAGACAACAACTGGGCAAAATATCTTGACTATTCAAAATACTATATGAGCATCAAAAATTGCCTTTCAAATTTCATTTGTCCAGAAAGACAAAATGCTTAATAACTCCCATGTACAAGCTCCAAAAAATCTCAAACTTCTCATGCAACTTAATAGTCACGGCCTGAAAACATCTATATAATAAAATTCAATTATACATTTAGCGCCACCTAGTGGTGACAATAAATGACATAATTTACTTTTTTAGCTACTGTGCCGAGCTCGTTGAAGGGATCCAGTTGAAAATTGGTCAGAAAAGCCTTAAGATGTTGATCATGCCCCACACCGAATGTTGTAACTTTTCGCCAAAGTGCGTGGCCGTTACGGTGCCGCAAAATCTGAAAATTTTTCGTGACAATAAAAGTTGCTTTAACTTGACCCAGATGATCCTACCTTCTCAAAATTTCACACATTTGATGAGAGTCCAGGCCTTAAGACATCTACGAACTTATATTTCATCTTACTTATAGCGCCACCTAGTGGCAATTTTTTTTCTTATGAATGTTCTTCAACGTTTTTCTCCAAACACGTTAACTGGACCTACCTCATATTTGTTCAGAAGAGGGTTTCGGCCTTCATAATGTCACAACACGAAGTTTGTGAGTTTTCGCGAAACGCTATGGGCGTGGCTAAGCACTGTTCGCCAAGAAAACAACGCAGATTTTGAGGGTCTAAACATGCACAGAAAGTCATGAAACTTGGCACACACATCTGGCCTGGTAAAAAGAGTAATATTTTATCATGTATTGTGCTATTTTTACAAAAATGACTCAATAGCGCCCCCTAGAAATTTGTAACTAAGCAGCTCCGATTGTACGTTTAAGCAAGATCTACGAAAATTTTTACGTGTATGAGGGAGCCAAAGACCTACAAAAAAGTCTCTTGGACCCATATGCTAAAATGAACAGCAAGTGAGCTACGAATTTTTGAATGACCCATTTTTGAGGATTTTTGCACATTTTCAGGGGGCATAGTTTTGCCCACTTCTCCTACACGTTTTATCCGACTGACTTATGACTTGACCTGGACCATGCCAAGACCTGAGCCAACAACAGACGGAAAAATCTTGACTTTTGGAAATACTATATGATGAGGGCGGGGCATCAAAATTTGTTTTTCGCACTGAAAAAGGATATGCTTAATAACTCCCCGATACATGCTCCAAAAAATCCCAAACTTGACATGTATGTTTATCGTCAAGGCCTGAAGCTATCTCTATGACAACATTCAGTTATATATGCAGCGCCACCTAGCCCTTGAGGCATGAAAAAAAAATACCCCACCTACGGTATTTTTACAAAAAAATGTAAACTCATTCTAAAAGTTATAACTAAGTCATTTATGAATATTCTTGTACTTTCCACCACTCAAAATGTTCACTGGCATCAGACCTAACCAAACATACATATTTTTGTTATTTAGTTTTATTGATTTTTGATAGCCTCTATGGACATTAAAAGCAATATCGTGAATGAAGGATATGCTTAATAACGCCCCGGTACATGCTCCAAAAAATCCCAAACTTGACATGTATGTTAATATTTAAGGCCTGAAGGTATCTCTATGACAACATTCAGTTATATATGCAGCGCCACCTAGCCCTTGAGGCGTGAAAAAAAAATACCCCACATATGGTATTTTTACAAAAATTGTAAACTCATTGTAAGTGTGATAACTAAGTCATTTATGAATATTCTTTTAGTTTCCACCACTCAAAATGTTCACTGGCATCAGACCTATCCAAACATGCATACTTTTTTATTTAATTTGATTTAATTTTGATAGCCTCTATGGACAATAAAAGCAACATTGTGCAATGAGTACGAGCGATGATGGGTACATATATTTTTCCAAAAAATACCAATCAGGGCAACTTATTGCCTAAAAATAAAAATGGGTGTTAATTTTTTCAGATCTTAACGTTCAACAAAACCCATTGAGCTTGAAACATTCATCACACCTGGCAAAGAAAATCCACATGTAAAGGTTTATCATGCCATTTTCAAAGAAATTCTGCTTCCAATGTGACAGTACCCCAACGTGCCAGTCCCCCAACGTGCAAGTACCCCAACGTGGCACGGGCTGCGAGGGCCCTTTATAGCTGCTCGCAGCTCTAGTTTTATATATTTTTGTTTTGCAGGTTAAAGTTTTTTTTTTTTTTTATATTGTGCTCCTGAGTTAATGTTGGTGATCAGTTTGAATGCATTATTATTTATTGATTTTATGTAATTTTATTTGTCCGTACCATATGGTTTGACATGGTCAGTCAAAAAATGTTTATAGTTTAATTAAGGATTTAATTTTATTTTTGAATTTCAGATGCACGTTAAATCTTTTCTGTGACAGTTAATAAAGCTATTCTTTGTTGTAAGTTGGTCCATATTTATTTCTTTTTTTATTCTCTTATACGTTAATACGGATACAGTGTTATGCAGAGGTGTGCTTAGAACAATTTTATAGACAAATGATACTATTTATAGTCGCGTGGGGGTGGGGGGACGCGAGATATTTTCTTCTTACTAGGGGGGGCATGACAGAAAATAATTGAGAAGCACTGCCCTTCTCTCCTCCAATTCTCATTTCCTTTCTTCTCCCCGAACTCACCGACCTTCAATCTCTTCTGCTTTGTTTACTTCCCGCAACCTCTCCTCCTCCCTTATCCCTTCCCTGCTCTTGTCTTCTGCCTGCAGAGCCGGACTGGGCATCACTGACACTGGGTGTGTTTGTTTGCCAGGCCTGCTCGCTCCTTCATCGCGGCATCCCGCACATCAGCAGGGTCAAGTCGATTCAGGACGCGTGGGAGGCAAGCGATGTGGAGGTGAGCCGCTGATAGCAAGCATCAAGGGCAGTGGAAACTGTACTGGCCTGCATGGATGTCATGGGTGAACAGTAGTGTTAGGTAGCATACTAGCCTAAATATGCTAGCACAAATGGGCCAACAAAAACGCGCCTTTACACAAACAGCATGTAATAAATGTTAATAGAAAATTGTATTAGCAAAGTAGACTATGTGGGCTATTTTTAGCTGGGAAACATAATTTTACTTTCACTTTTGACAGCAAACAAAGCTACATATCTCAAAAGCAAAAATTTAGCTGTTAGCTTCGTGCATATGCCGCGAGAGCTAGCATAACAATGGGATAATGACATGATAGTTTGAAGCCAAACGTGCTATTTTTTTGTTGTTGTATTTGAACAAAAGTTAAATATGTATATATGTAAATATGTAAACATGAATGAAGCCTAAAATGGCAGATATTGTCATCTTGGGTAGCATTTAGCAGCATGATTTTTTATTTTTTTGCCCCTATAATTTCTAGGGCTGGGTTCAAAATATCGATATATCAATATCGTATTGATACGCCTTTAGATATCACAATATTGATACATAAAACCATGTATCAATATATCGAGGGGGGGCTCTGAAGCCAGCTGGGATAGGCTCCAGCACCCCCGTGACCCTTGTGAGGAAAAGCCGTTAAGAAAATGGATGGATGGATGGATGGATGGATGGATGGATGGATGGATGGATGGATGGATGGATGTCACAACAATATGAATGTCGTGTCAGTTTTTTTCCCCACTTTATTTAGACAGCCTGTACTGTGGTTGTAATTGATTTAAATTATTTGTTTTTATAAGGCCATGTTAAATAAAACAGATTATTAGTATAACTGAAATGGATTCAATTCTTAATGTAAATATTCATATTCTTACTAATGCATTAAATTAGAGTAAGAAGTTTCTATTGTTTGCAGCATTGGTAAGTTTGACTGTCTACAATAGCTACTGCGGGAATTCCTCAACTGAATCGAAAATTGTTGTGAATCGAATCGAATTGGGCCGTTGTGAATCGAATTGATCCCTAATAATTTCACAGTTGGTGGGTAGGCACAGACTCTAGTGACTTAAAAAAATTATATTAAGGGTATCAAAATTAGTGTGTTAATTTTGAGTTAATGTAGAATTCCTTTAACGCCACTTTTTTTTATTTTTTTTTAAGTTTGATTAATAAACCGCCCCTTACTCCAGTCACAACGCAATAGACATGTCCATGTCAAAATTTAGCAGCGTCGTGTGCTGAGAGGTTGGATCCCAAATGCAGACACAAAATAAGGTTTTATCTATTTATTCTCATTGAGAGGCAGAAACTCAGAGTTGTACACAGGACTGTTGGACAATAATCCGGCAAAACACACACAATTCTCAGACCCTTAATTAGGCAGTCAATCAATCTCATTGGTTGTGGCTAGACATGTGAGTACCAGTACTGACATGGAATTCTCTGATTGACCCAGTAATTACAGATTGTTCCCGACAACAACAAACATCATATAGCATAAAAGATCCTTGACAAACATCATAGAGCCTAAAACCAGTTGAAACTAGATGGTTATATCATATCATCATCATATCATTATATCATATCAGTTCAAAACAGACACTTGACCTCCCAACTTAACAGGTCATGAACTCAAACTTAACCCAGACATGACAAGCAGCAATACATTTCTAATGTTGCGTATATTTGTGGAGACTGGGGTCAAATTGTATTTTACAATTTTAAAAACGTCCAGAATTCCACAAGTTAATTCATGTTCATTGTTAAAGATTAGATAGCTCGCAACATGAAAACAAAAATGCACTGAGCGGTCAGCAACGTCTTACAAATGCAATTATGCCATCTAGTGGCAGAAAAATGACCTCAACACAAATCAATATCATACTCGATTTTAACAGTGACTGAATTTCTTCTAGTTTAACATTTTTACCCCAATTTGATGTTAACAAGAGTATGAAAACTTATTTTATTGTACATTTTAATTCAAATGTGTGATTAATCATGAGTCAGTCATGCGATTAATTCTGATTCAAAATTTTAATCGCCTGACATCCCTATTTTATATATAAACAAATGTCCCCTTTAAAGTCGACATATTATAGATAAACATCCAAAATTTTGGATGCATTAGCAAGCTGAATAATGTAGAAAAGATAAGGCTGGTTATGAGGGATATGTGAGGTCATCCTTCAGTAGTTAAGCAGGCTGTCGGGAAAGGCATGGGGGGAGGAGGAGGAGGAGGTTCTCATATTGTGAGTCATTCAGGGAAGGTGAAGATGTGGGATGGCAATAAATGGGAGGCAATGGGGACTGAAATGAAAAGCAGAATGGCGAAATAATGTAGTGATGTCGTGTATCAGGTTGTGGATGCACAGTGACATGATGAGAAACCTCATAAGCGAGGAAAGATTCAAACAAAAAGATTTGTAAAATATAATAAATCATTTCTTACTTCTTATTGACACTGGTGAAATAAGTCGCTAATCATACAGTAGAAACATTTTTGAGCTGAAAAAAAACGGGTGTGTGTGCGATGGGCTGAGTGCTTCATACCAACACACATTCAACAGTCATTCCCATGAATTATTTAGTAGCATACATTGGTGATAGCCTCAATCAAGTGATATTTTATGCATACATTGTATTCTGCCTTTGGATGTTTGTTTGTGTTTATTTATTTTTGCTGATCTTTTAATTAGGGATGCACGATAATGCTATTTTCAACAGATACCGATAAAGCAATCATTTAGAAAGTGCGATGTCGATAACCGATAAGTAAGCCGAAAACTATTTGCAAAATGAACTTGAATACAATTTAAATCAAATTGGTCGATAATTGCCGATAACTTTCGGCAAATTTCTGTATGATCCGGTTTATCTGTATGACGTCAAATTGGTTGATAATTGTCGATAATTATCGGCGGATTGCTCTATTATCTGGTTTATCTGTATGAAATCAAATTGCTCGATAATTGCCGCCAATTATCAGCAAATTTCTCTTACCTTGTTTATCTGTATGGAATCAAATTGGTTGATAATTTCCGATAATTATCGGCGGATTTCTCTATTATCCAGTTTATCTGTTTGACGTCAAATAGGTTGATAATTGCCGATAATTATCGGCAACTTTCTCTATAATCTGGTTTATCTGTATGGAATCAAATAGGTCGATAATTGCCGATAACTTTCGGCAAATTTCTTTATGATCTGGTTTATCTGTATGACGTCAAATTGGTTGATAATTGCCGATAATTATCGGACACCGATGTTATCGTGCATCCCTACTATTAATTACAGTTAGCATGTCTTCCTTATGGTAAGGAGAACATCTAAGTGTGGCGTTTGAATGTTCTATCCTGTACTTGTGTGGGTTTTCTTTTCTCCTGTTTTCCTCCCACACTCCAAACCAGGCTTCTTTGGTTAATTAAAGACTGAATTGGTGTGAAAGAGCACGTAAATGTTTGTATGTGCCTTGTCATTGACTGTCAAGATAAGCTGTACAGGAAATAAATAGACTGATGATTAAGTTTTATATGTCTGCTGTGCCTACATTTGACTTTGTTTCTGTCTTTCAGCTTATGGCAGATTTGGGGAATAACGTAGCTAAGGCCAAATATGAGCAGAATGTTCCTGCTTTCTACTACAGGCCGACACATACTGACTGCAAGTAAGTGTGTGTGTTTCTAGTCAAGTGAAGGCAGTACGACGGCGTATTAGGGCCACGTACAATATTTTTTTTTAGGGGGCGGGGCAATCTGACGCGAAATTTGCCACTTTATAAAGTGGCAAATTTGCCACTTTTTAATGTGATGAGAAAAAAAGTGGCAAATTTGCCACTTTATAAACTGGCAACTATGATATTGTTAATCTCTGCTAAAGCAATTAATATCTCCTTGTTTGAAAACCCGACCGAAAATTACATTTTAAGGAGTACGTCCTCCGTAGATATTTTGCAAAAAGTGACTTGTGTAGCGTAGCATGCGTTTCCTTTCTGTCGACATGAACAGCCGCGCGGTGAGAAAAAAAAAGTGGCTAATTTACCACTTTATGAACTGGCAAATTTGCCAGTTTATAAAGTGAAAACTGGCAAATTTGCCACTTTATAAATTGGCACATTTTTTCTCGTCATATTAAAATCTGACAAATGTAACACTTTTTAATATGACGAGAAAAAAAGTGGCAGATTTACCACTTTATAAACTGGCAACTATGATATTCTTAATCTCTGCTAAAGCAATTAATATGTCCTTGTTTGAAAACCTGACCGAAAAGTACATTTTAAGGAGTGCTTCCTCCGTAGACATTTTGCAAACTGTGACTTGTGTAGCGTGACATATACGTTTCCTTTCTGTCGACACAAACAGCTGTGCGGTAGGAAAATAAAGTGGCAAATTTTCCACTTTATAAATTGGCAAATTTGCCACTTTTTTTCTTGTTATATTAAAAAGTGGCAAATTTGCCAATTTATAAAGTGGCAAATTTGCCAATTTATAAAGTGGCAAATTTGCCAGTTTATAAAGTGGACACTGGCAAATTTTCCACTTTATAAATTGGCAAATTTGCCACTTTTTTTCTCGTTATATTAAAAAGTGACAAATTTGCCAGTTTATAAAGTGGAAACTGGCAAATTTGCCACTTTTTTTCTCGTCATATTGATCCCGCCCTCTAAAAAAAATATATATATATTTGTACGTGGCCCTAATACGCCGTTGTACAGAGAGGTTCAGTGTTTTTTGTTTTGTTTTGTTTTTTAAATAACATGAGTTTCTAAAAAATCTTTTAAGCAACTTGAAGTCGAACAAAGAAAAGATGAACCTAAAGCCGAGATAAGTTTGTACAGCGATCCAGGCGTTTCCTTTTAGAGCAAACCTCAGTAGCAACCGAAATCACATGAGAATGCTGAACACTGTTTGTTTTAATGCGCCGGCAACTATTGGCACAACGCAAGCCTTGCGGCTGCTCCATTATTCAAGTTAATTAAGGTCAAGAAACAAACAAGAATGGAGGATAGAATAGCAAAATGTGTTTGTGGCCCTCCCATTTGAAAAGTTCGGCTCAATAAGGAATTCCGTTTTTTGATCTTAGAATAGTCGTGACTTGCTCAGTAACCACTAAAATGAGGATGCTGACATTACTTGCTTGATGACTATATTTGGAACTTCCCGTTATAGGTCACGAGGTCAAATGAATGCAATGAACCCCTGCGAAAACTAGTGAATAATTGATGCGCCCCAAAAAGGGGTTTGTAATTATGTCGAGATGCTACAAGATGGCTTCAAACACAAATGGAAAAGATCATAAAACACCAACACGATGCATCTACCATATAAACAATTGTAACCCATGTTACATATAAAACTGCATATTATTCAATACAAACAAACAGCCTTCACACGAGGGTGAACTGTAGTATTAGGTAGCATACTAGCCTAAATATGCTATCACAAATGGGCAAACAAAAATGTGCCTTTACACGAACAGCGTTTAATAAATGTTAATGGAAAGTTGTATTAGCAAAGTAGACTATGTGGGCTATTTGTAGCTGGGAAATATAAGTTGACTTTTACTTTTGACAGCAAACAAAGCTACATATATCAAAAGGAAAAATTTAGCGGTTAGCTTCGTGCGTATGCCACGAGAGCTAGCAAAACAATGGGTTAATGACATGGTAGTTTGAAGCCAAACTTGCTATTTTTTTGTTGTTGTATTTGAACAAAAGGTAAATACATATATTAACGCATATCACTTATACAAATATATGTAAACATGAATGAAGCCTAAAATGGCAGATATTATCATCTTTGGTAGCATTTAGCAAACACCAAGATTCCACCAGATGGTGACAAAGTAAAGTAATATTGCTTCAGTCTGAGCACAAAAACAACTCAACAAATACAAGATTTTCAGTGAATCACAGAGGATTGGTTTCCAAAACAAATACTGTGAACAGGAAAATTAGCAAATCATGACGAACCACAAATATGTGGGGACTCACTGTATTTCCACATATGATTTTTTTCAATATTTTTTCACTATTGTGAAAAAATCGCCAAAAATCTCTGCTTTCTTCTCTCATGTTTTTTTTTTTTTTTTTTTAAAGGTTAATTCTACCAATAAAAGCCGATACTAATAATAGTCTACTATGTTTCAGTGAAACAAGTGGATGTAAGTATCAGTATCATCTCATGTCCAGTTTTGCCAGTTAGGGCACATTAACAGAACATGATTCCAATTTTTTTTATTTTTTTTTTGCTGGCATGCTCACCTAGTTTGATGTTTGATCTGCCTCCCAGTCACTTCACTATGATTGGTTGCAAACTGTAACCATATTTCTGTGTTTCCAGGATGCTCAGGGAGCAATGGATCAGAGCCAAGTACGAGAGGAACGAATTTGAGTTCATAGAGAAGCAAGAACCTTACACTGCAGGTACGGGAAGAATCACTTTGCTTTTTGCATCATGACACACTGACGTAGGATGAAATACTCAGCTAGGTGTCTCTTACAGATTAAACATTTACCTTTACCTTACAGATTTCACTTTTTGCAGATTTCAATTGGACTTTTACGGGGTAAAACCATTACATTTGCACATAAACCTTTTTATATTAATATTAAATAATAACGTAGATCCTAAAATAGCATTGTTCTTTAAAATTGCGTAAAATGAAATGTAGCTTTACAGAAATACTTGGCAGGCTGTTGGTGGTGTAGTAATCTGACTACTGCAACACATGTTCACATCAAATTCCACAGTAAAGGTAATAACAGTCTCCCATTGACATCACATGTTATTACCTGGGAAAAGGGAAGTGTTTATTTGAGGTTTTGCTTTACAGATGCCATATATGCCATTAAGATGTCATTGTATAGATAATTACAGACTCATAGTGGCTTCATCTGTTATTATCCATGGCAGGGGTCTGCAACCTGCGGCTCTAGAGCCACATGTGGCTCTTTAGTTCCTCTCCTGTGGCTCCCTAAAATCTTTTTTAAATTATCTATTTGTATTTTTTACATAAAATATTATTTAAATGAATTCATGTTGCAGATAAAAAATGAATAATTAAATGTTCAAAAACAGAGTGCACAATTTTAAGTTGTCAGAAAAAGATAGATGAAAGCTAGATGAAAAAGTTTCTTTTTTTTAAATACCTAAAAATGTTTAAAAAGGAAGAGGAAAAGCAGAACATTACTATAAAATATCCATGAAATTGCAAAAAATGTCAGAGAATTGAATAAAAAAGGCAGAAAGAAAACATAAAATGCCCCAAAAAGCAGAAAGGCAGAACATTACCATAAAATTTCCACATTGACAAAAATTTCAGAAAATTGATAGCAAACAAGACAGAAGAAAATGTAAAAAAATAAATAAATTATGAAATATCCATGAAATTGCAAAAAAATGTCAGAGAATTGAATAAAAAAGGCAGAAAGAAAACGTTCAAAAAGTAACCATAAAATGCCCCACAAAGAAGAAAGGCAGAAAATTACCATAAAATTTCCACATTGCCAAAAATTGCAGAAAATTGATAGCAAAAAAGACAAATGTAAAAAAAAAAAAAATCAAATAATAATAGCCATAAAAGTCCAAAAAAGTAAGAAGAAAGGCAGAAAATGACCATTAGGGCTGTGCAATTACCGTATTTTCCGCACTATAAGGCGCACCGCATTATAACTCCCAAAATGAATGAACAGCTGTTTTATTATTTTCTCTGAGGTAAAGTATTAGTATTAGCTAGCGATCGTGCAGCGTCACCGATAGCGTCTTGACAGCAAGACCTGTTGCGGCTCAATATTGATCCATATATAAGGCGCACTGGATTATACGGCGCATGGTCAGCTTTTAAAAAAATTGAAGGCTTTTAGGTGAGCCTTATAGTCGTGAAAATAAGGTAAACTAAAAATTCAATTACAATTTCAATTTATTACACTCCACAATTACAAAATCAGCATAATCGTAAAAAAAGCTTATTAATACTAATTTTAAATTTAAATTATTGTAAAATTAAATTAACACATTTAAAAAAAAATAAAACAGCTAATTTATTAAATTTTGTGTACCCAAAAGGAATTTGCATAATTATAGTGTTTCAAAGAATTTTATTTGTCTTAATATATATATATATATATATATATATATATTTTTTTTTTTTTACATTGAAACATTTTCTTTTGTACCAAAAAATAAATGATCGACCTACTGAGCCATGCACAAGCTGCAATCCAACAAGTTTTTGCCAACATGCATAAATAAATATTAGAAATTCTGTTTGGGCTAAAAGGAAGTTACATAATTATAGTGTTTCTATTTTTTTGTTGGTCTTAATATTTTTAAATGCTTCAATATTTTCTTGTTTCAACCAAATAAAAATAATAATCGTTTTCGATTTCAATTATTGCCAAAATAATCGTGATTATTATTTTTTTCATAATCGAGCAGCCCTAATGACCATAATATATCCCTAAAATTGCCCAAAATGTCAGAAATTTAACAGAAAGGCAGAAAAATCTAAAATGTATGAAAACCAAAGTCTGAAAATTCCCCCCCCCAAAAAAAATTCTAAAAACAAACAAACAAACAAAAGACCAGAAGAAAGGTAGAAGAAAATTAATATCTACGTTTTGGATTTCTCTCCTATTTTTGTGTCCGGCACTTATTTTTTCAAATATGTGATGTACGATTAATTGGGTCATGGAGCTCAAGCACAAATTTGGGAAAAGAAAACAACTTAATTTGCATTTTAATCATGACAGTACTAAATAAGCGGTCAAAAAAACGAGTGGCTGCATGTCACAGTGTTTACACTCTCATCAGATCTAATACAAGAGTTTCTGCTTTTACAAACACATGAATGCGTAATGTTGACACTGCCAAAGTGCTATTAATTTAATGGTGTACTAGTGCACAGCATCATACTCAGACCAGCTCAATACAACCAAAAATATAACAGTACTTGTGTGCCTGTGTATGACGCATGTATGCGTCCATCTGCTCTCTCATTGGCCTGTAGTGACCTCATCCATCCTTTGCTACAGTGGAAAACCATCTCCACGCACACTCACACAAATAGATTACATTATATGCAGAGTGCAGAGTAATACGAGTCATTCTATCAAGCTTTCTTCATCACTGCCAAGGTGCATCTGTCCTCCTCTGCATGGGTGTGTGTGTGTTTCAAGATTGATCGTGATAGGCTATTGGCAGTAACCTGGCCTCAGTAGTAGGCCAATGTCAGCATTGATTGCAAAATGGCGAGGAGGGAAGTAGAGGAGGGTGTACCGGGAAGGAGTCGTGGGTGGGGGGACAATGAGGGCAATTGATTGAAGAGCGATGCCAGCGGAGGGGAATGTTTCATGTCGGAAAGTCGCAGACACAAAGGCTCATCGCACACATGTGCCCGCTCACCCACGCGGACAGAGAGACACACACAGTCAAATTGGTGTTTAGGACAAAGAAGACAAAAGCAAAGCGGCCGATTGCCAGGGAAAAAGGAAAATGGAAATGGGGAACAGCAGGGTGGGGGAACACAAGACATGCAGTTACCATACTGTAATGCAGAGGTGTCCAAACTACGGCCATTTTTCAGTGGCCCGCGACATATGCTAAAAATGGCATTTGACTCAGTTCAAATAAATTAATAAAAACAAAAAATGTTTGGAGATGGTCAAAGTAAGAAGTGAGGGTGTCGAAAAACACAGGTGCCATTAAACGTTATTTTAGTTCAGTGTTTCCCAACCCTCGTCCTCGGGGCACACTATCCAGCCTGTTTTCCATGTCTCCCGATTCCAACGCAGCTGAGGATCGTTATCAGGCTTCTCCAGAGCTTGCTAATGAGCTGTCATTGGAATCACCTGTGTTGCAAATAGAGAGACATGGAAAACAGGCTGGACAGTGTGCCCTGAGGACCAGGGTTGAAAAACACTGTTTTAGTTAACAAAAACTAACCAAATAACTAAAACTAAAATTCAAAAAAACAATTTTAACTAAATAAAATAGAAATGAAAATGCTTTTTTAAAAACGGAAACTAACAAACTACATTTTATGTTTAAAAAAATTACTAAAACTAACTACAATTGAAGCAAAAGTCCTTCGCAGCGTTGCCAGGTGAGAAATATAGGATTATCGTACCATAGACTCAAAATTAGCGTATTTTGATGGAAATTATTGTGCGCGCGTCATAACCAAAATACACTTATTCACGACAGTCAAATGTAGTCGTTCTTGTGTTTAAAAGCGCTCCACCGCTCACAGGCACTCAAGGCTTTGTTGCGGGTTAACATCACTGATCTGTATATATTACTGGATAGGTGGTTTGAGTCTTCCGCAATTTCCTGTTTAGGAGCGTCTCCTGGGGGCGGGCACTTACCCTTCAGCCAATCAACGCATAGACGTCTCTTGTTTCTCATGCTCAGCAAAGCGCGATTGGCTGTTGTTGTTATGTCGCATGAGAACAGATGCCTTCAGGGTTCGCAAAAAAACTCTGGCAGTTTTAGTTTTATCAGCGATAATCCGAAATGGTCAAATTAGAATAGAAAAGCACCTTCAGATGACATCGCTCCCATGGTGTTTTTTAAACATTTTTAAATAATTAAATAATAATAATAATAATAATAATAATAATAATAATAATAATAATAATAATAATAATAATAATAATAATAATAATAATAATAATAAAATATTTTTTAAATATTGCACACAAGTAATACACATTTAAAAAACAACAACCTAAAACTAATACTGAAACTAACTAAACTAAAACTAAGCATTTATTAAAGAACTAAAACTAAATAAATAAATAATATAAATAAATAATATAAATAAATAAATAATAATAAATAAATAAAAACTAACAGAACCACCCTGAAAACTAATTAAACCTAATTGAATTTAAAAAACAAAACTCAAAACGAAATAAAAACTAAAATGAAAAATTCCAAAACTATAATAACCCTACTGCCATATTACAAATAAATTGGTTTATGTACTGTAGCATTTTTCTAAATATGCAAAAGCACAAATAAATTATTTTTACAATTTTTAGGACTAAACACAATTTCTCTTCATAACATAATGTGGCCCTTGCGTCCCTCTGATTTTTTGTATGTGGCCCTCAAATTAAAAAGTTTAGACACCCCTGCTGTAATGTATGAGTTTTCATGCTAAAACTGGATGTAATTAAAGCTGTGCTATTCAATATTTTATGACCAACAGTGGATCAAATGACTGTCTGATGTCCCATTACCTGCATTTGCAGAAGATTGGTAATGGATGCTAATGGCTTTGCTCAAAGTGATAAACCCACTGTGGGTAGTCAAACTGCAGTTTCTCTGTCCCTAATTGCAGTGACGTTTTTTTAGCCCCTTTCTTTTTTTTAGGCCATAAATTGAGATAAAAACAGAGGGAGTTTTTTGTCTCCAATATAACACCAATTATAAACATGAAACTCATTAACATGCATAATACAATACAATTGAGTTTGTTTCGCTCTCATGCAATTAGTAACAGTGCTGAGTCACTTATTTACACTTTTTTTTTGCAGAGGCGTCCTCTGACGATTCAAGACACAGAAATAGATACAGATAAGAAAGCATTGCCTGACAGAAATAGACGACTAACGTTGACAATTGAGACAATGTAGGCTGAGCCTTTGGCCAGAATAGAGTAAAGAGGAAGCACGTGTGCTTAAAATAGAACAGAATATTAATAACAAGGAAATAATCTGGCAGACAGACAATCGGTGCCATGCGCTTCATTTCCTATTCTGCCCTTTTCTCCCGGGTACAAGATGTGACTGCCACTGGTAACGATGTTCTCAAGCGCGCTCATTTTTCACAGGCTACCGTGAGGGGTTTCTATGGAAACGAGGACGAGACAACGGTCAGTTCCTCAGCCGAAAGTTCATCCTGTCAGAGAGGGAGGGCGCCCTCAAATACTTCAACAAGCAGGATGTGAGCAGTATTCTACTTTTGACACGAAACTCATGTGTAAGTGAAGAAGGTCAAAACTGGTTACGGTGTTTTGTTTATGTCGATTAAATGCAAGGCCAGGGATCCCAAGGCAGTTATGAAAATCGAAACCCTCAATGCCACCTTCCAGCCGGCCAAGATTGGCAACCCGTGCGGCCTGCAGATCACCTACCTGAAAGACAACAGCACAAGGAACATCTTCGTCTACCACAGCGACGCTAAGGTGTGTTGAATAAGGTTATTATAATTAGCGTAAGGAAAACTAAAATTGGAAAATCATTTTTGATAATAAAATAAAAATGAATTTTCAAAAACTAAATCTAACAGAATCTTTAGTGATCTTTTTTTAAACGTACACTTGACAAGCAATGGCACATTTTCTGGAAAAAAAAAAAAAAAGGAAAAAAAAAAGGAAAAAACTAACAATCTTGCTCTAAAAACTCATTAAAACTAATGGAATTTTTCTTTTTTTTTCTTTTTAAAAAAAAAAGAAAAAAAGTCAAAATGAGTTAATATATACTGAAAAATCCCCCCAAATATAGATTATGGATACACAATTAAACAGTTATACAAATTTAATACATTTCACAAATGTGAGTACATCCTTCAAATAAAAAAACAAAAACAAAACTATATTATATTGAATCTTTTCAAGGAATAACACAGAAACACTTTTTATAGCACCATGAAGTTTAATAATATATATATATATATATATATATATATATATATATATATATATATATATATATATATATATATATATTTTTTTTTTAGAGTTTGCCATTAGGTGCCACGTTTGAGCTTTTAGATTTATGAGAGTGAATGAGACTAATCATACAAATTTGAACACATCTCCTTGTAATAATGACTTACATGACACTGGAGTAGAAAAATGTCTCACTGGGCCAATTTCAGGCAGTTTCACTTAGGGGTGTAGTCACTTTTGTTGCTAATCATTAATGGCTGTTGGTTGAGCTATTTTGAGAGGACTGTTAATTTACACTTTTAAGGAAGCTGTACAGTGAGTATTTTACACTCTGGCAACGTTATTCATTTAATCCTGTTGTCTACTGAAAATATAATAACACAAATATGTGAGATACTGTAGATACACTCTATTAGTCCTCTGCCAAATCATATTTTCAGTATTTTGTACAGCCCTGTTTTAATTGTGTTTGTGGATGATTGAGATTTTTTTTCACCCACACGTTTGTGCTTTAATCTGTTTTTGTTTGCACCTTTGAATGGTTCTACAAATGTCATAAACATACATTATATAATTTCTCTATTTAAAAAAAAAAGGAACGAACATAGTGGAAGATGTAATTAAAAATGATGCAAAAGCAGGCCTTTCGGTCTCATTTAGAACACTGGTCCCTCTGCTGGCCAAGTAGTGTACATACAGTTCATTGGGTTCATTCGGCCTCCTTGTGAGGTATCGATCCCAAGCTGCAGCATCCTCATAACCAAAGTGCACTTGTCTACACACTGCACATTATTTCACATCCTTCCCAACAGCAATTTTTTTTTTTTTGTTTAAATTCAGCTTTCTGATGTTTTTGTTTTTACCAGGAAATGGTCGATTGGTTCAATGCAATCAGAGCGGCCAGGTTTCACTACCTACAAGTGGCCTTCCCTGGAGCAAGTAATGAGGAGGTGAGAATGGATGACGTCATCGTTTTTTTGGGTTTTTTTTTATGGCAAGGTTTTATATTATAAGCATTGTTGTCAAACATACTAAATGGACTTCCAGGATCTGGCATTTTAATTATTCATATAGCCTCAGCAATGACACATATTATTCTAGAAATGTTCTTTATGTAAGTGAAAATTGTGGGCACACTAGAAACCCCGTGTTTAATATTTGATTCATGCTTCTTTTTCACTTCAGTTTTATTGCTTTCCAGCTGGTGCCAAAATTGACCCGAAACTTCATGAAGGAAGGCTTCATGGAGAAAACAGGTCCAAAGGTTGGTATTGTCAGTGGTTTCCAGCCTTAGTGCATGGGAAATTTTCCAATTTCACTAAGACGGTCATGGTCCTTTTGTTGTTGTTGTTGTTGTTTCTTTACTATAATTAACTCATTTGCTCCCAATAACGTGTAAATACGTTTTTTTTGTTTTTTTTTAAATGACGTATTTTATACGTTTTTTTTTTTTTTTTTTTTAATGCTAGAGCATACAGAAGGCTTTGATGCAGCCTCTCAACTGCAAAGAACGGTTGCAGAAATGGTAGTTATAACTTATTACACAAACGGCCAGCAGGTGGCAGCAGAGCAAAGGAGATCAACCAGGGCCATCTAGAAAAAAAAGCTCAATTATAGATTTGTGAAAACTGATGAAACTTCGCTCTCTTCTAATGCTAATTTCTGCAAAACGGAAACAGGTAGAAACATACTTTTTTTTCCTGATGAAAAAAGAGACTTTAATCTTTCTTTTGATAGGTTCCATGCTTTTATAGCAATAGAACACAATATTCTGTGGTCCTTGCAAAATCAGTCAAAATTCAGTAAAACAGCGAACGTGAATGAGATAATGTAGGCCTATGTTGATTTTTTTTTTTTTTTTTTTTTTTTTTAATGGCAGCAACATATAGCAACAGTTAGAATTTAAGACCAAGTGAACCCCAAAGTTTTCTTTACAATATGTTCTATACAGCCCATCCAGTCTATACACAACATTCTGAATAATTTTGCTTGCGAAATATGAATTAAGCAGCAAAATACACTCATTGTAATCAATTTTAGGGGGCGGCCATTTTGCCACTTGCTGTCGACTGAAGATGAAATCACAGTGCCCAAATAACAACCAATCTCATGCTGCATTCGAGGATGGTCGGAAGTCGGATACATCCGAGTTGGCTTTTCCCAGTTCCGACCTGAAAGCGTTCGAGGCGAAAGTAGAGAACCAAAATGGTGGATAGTGATAAATTGTTTTTTATTTTGGTCCTCAAAACTTAATTTCAACTCCAGAAAACTTACCTGCTTGCATTATTGCTTCATTTGTTGTTTTTATCTTATTTCATAAACATTCCATACAGTTCAGTAGCTCATCGTATAATTTCATGCCAGGAGATAGCATACTGTCACATACGTTGTGTTACGTGGAGTTATGTTGAATATTTATTAATGAAGTAAGTTGTGTTGTGTTTTACCATTCACGGACTGTGTTTCCGAATGGGGTCGCCATTATAGAGTGATGTCACGTGTAGTCCCTCGGTGAAGTCGGGGTCCTTTTTTTTTTTTTTTTTTTTTACCCCAACTTCACAAGTGGAATTTCCGACTTCAAGGTGGTGTTCCCGTACATACTTCCTGGTTCGAATGTGGAAAAGTCCGACCTCCGACCATCCTCGAATGCAGCATCGGCTGTCTTGTTTTTTGTGTTTGGTCATGTGACGTTGACGTTACCTGAGCTGATTAACTGTGATGTCATTTTCAGTTGACAGGAAATGACAAGATGGCCGCCCCTCGACATAGGATAAAAACATTTGGAATGCTGTGTTTCGACTAGTGGGGCGCATAGAACATATTATTGTAACAAACATTTTTGGGTTGATTTCCCCTCTTCTGCAAATGTGAATTGTCTCATGAGCAACAAGTTTTATTTTTGATGTTTACTTTTGCTGATGCAGCACACAGAGGGCTTCAAGAAGAGATGGTTCACAATGGACGACAGACGACTGATGTATTTTAAAGACCCCTTGGTATAATGCAACAGGAACCCTCTCTCCACCATTTTGTTGTCTAGTATTTATGTATTAATTTCCTTCCTTACTTACTGTGTACACACTCTCTTCTCCCAGGACGCGTACGCCCGCGGCGAAGTGTTCATCGGCAGTAAGGAGAACAGTTACACCGTCCTGCCTGGCCTGCCCTCAACCATTCAGGGCCACCACTGGAATCAAGGCATCACCATCGTCACTCCAGACAGGAAGTTCCTGTTCGCCTGCGAGACCGAGGCCGAGCAACGGGACTGGATCGCGGCCTTTCAGAGGGTCATCAATCGACCGATGAGGCCGCAGGAATACGCGGGTAACAGACGCTCAACGGACATTATTTAAGATAGGTTAAAATAGGGGTGTGAATTGCCTAGTACCTGACGATTCGATTCGTATCACGATTCACAGGTCAGGATTCGATTCGATACCGATTAATCCCGATACGAATTTATAAGTCGATTGTTGCGATTTTTTTTCATTCAAATTTAGAAAATACTAATCAGTAAGCTTGTAGAGTGTAAGATTTATATGAAAATGTATTATTTATTTATCTGAAATTTCAGTCTTATCGAGGTTGTAATCTGTTTCATGTTTGAACAGCATTAAAATAAAATATTAAGGCTTAATGTTCCGTTCATATAACATTCTTCCATGCTCAAGGTGTGAATCCTAAAAAAAACAAAACAAAAAAAAACAAAAAAAAAAAAAAAAAAAACGATTCTGCCGATTATTGAATCGATTCGAGAATCGCGCGATGTAGTATCGCGATATATCGCCGAATCGATTTTTTTTTTTTAACACCCCTAGGTTAAAATGTTGTTGTTGTTTTACAGTAAAAAGGCTGAGCTATCGGGTTTATGAATACTCTTGAGTGGTCACCAAGTACTGAAGTATGAATCTTTGATTAAAACAATTTCAAATACAAAGAAAAAAGGAGCATTTTTCCTTAAAATTGCATGAAATTAATGGTAATTTGGTAGAATTCACAAGTTTTAATCGTCTTTGACATGCTTTCATCAAAACCCACCAAGGATCAAGAATTACTTTACTCACAGTATTGTCTTGTTGAAATTAGCCCCTTTTTGGTCTTGCAATTGAGTATACTGTAACTCGCTCTATATGGTGACTGAATATGGAGCCTGAGCCTTCAATTTGTTGGGAAAAAAACAGCAAGCATCCATTATGACAATAACAAAGACACGTTTTGCGAAATAGGCCAATAAATGATTGATTTAGTGTTTTTTTTAGTTCTCGTTTTAATATTATTTCATAAAATATATCTATATATATAGGGGCGTGAATTGCCTCGTACCTGACGATTCGATCCATTTCATGATTCATAGGTCACGATTCGATTTGATACCTATTAATCCCGATATGAATTTACAAGTCGATTGTTTTTATTTTTATTTATTTTTTTTTTACTCAAATTTAGAAAATACCATTCAGTAAACTTGTACATGTACACTGTAAGATTTGTATGAAATTGTATTATTTATTGATCTGAAACTTCAGTTTTATAACTGTGAGCCAGTGCATTTAACAAACAGGTTGTAACCTTTTTCATGTTAGAACAGCATTGAAATAAAATATTAAGGCTTAATGTTCCATTAATATAACATTCTTCCATGCTTAAGTTGTGAAAGTTAGACGTTTTGTTGAATATTTTTTCCATCAAAAATGGATGTTAAAAAAGG
Organism: Festucalex cinctus; assembly: GCF_051991245.1. Taxonomy (NCBI): domain Eukaryota; kingdom Metazoa; phylum Chordata; class Actinopteri; order Syngnathiformes; family Syngnathidae; genus Festucalex; species Festucalex cinctus. Next base: position 20,389,689 of record NC_135427.1, on the reverse strand, counting down.
GATTCGGCTGCCTATTGAATCGATTCGAGAATTGCGTGCGAGAGTATCTCAATATATTGCCGAATCAATTTTTTTAACACCCCTAATATATATTAGTTTTTACATTCATTACAAGTTAAATACTTAGCTAATTTGTTGTTACAAGTTAACTTTGCCAATATTAATCACATTAACAGTTTTTTCTGTGTAATATAACTTTTTTTCATTTTTTGCAGTGGAGGCTCATTTTAAACACAAACCCTGAGGCCTTAAAAAACACCAAGACTGAAGTTGGATCTGGCCTGGTCTCATTCGGATCAGAAAACGTGACCATGGACTGCGGGTTGGGCGTTTCCAGGGAGTGACAAAAGATGATGAGTAGCAAAAGACAGGTTGATAGCATTCAACGTGTTATGTAGAAAACTAAGTTGGGACTCAAAGCTCCAAGAGGTGATGTGAGGAAAAAAAAAAGTGAATGATAACACTTTTGCAGCAACCAGTGTGCGACTTGTTTTCCCTCCCCCCGTGGAAGTTTGTCTTGTGAATGGTTTGACCTCCCTGAACTCGAATGTTAGGAGTGATATTTACACTGGTTGAGTAATATTGCATTGTTAATTTATTGACTGTAGGGTGCGTGCGCGTTAATTGAGTTTGAACCACTGACATTGAAACCATGTTTAATCCTACATCTGCAAAGTACTGTTATCCACAAATATGCATTTAAAACACACACAAAACTCTCAGTGATCAGCTTTTGGCATAACTGCGGGAAAGTTGTTTTAAAGCTTATACAGTATACCACAACTGTTGCCTTTGTTTGTTCTCTTGAACTTTAACTCTCATTGTGAAACTGTTACCGCTGCTTTGAAGGATTGTAACGTGACGGGACTGTGTTTACGAGTGTTTTATTTATTTATTTGCCTTTTTTTTTTTTTTTTTTTTTTGACCATGATGATAATTTAATCACAGTAATTGTTTGTTTTACTATAAAATCCTAATGCATATGAACGTTTAATGTGTTTGTTGTCTGTGTACACGCCGGTATTTGATGTTTTCTTTGGAGCCATTATCTAGATTTGTTTTCTTACAGATTTGAGAACATTGATATAGAAATAAATAACACACTTATTTGTATATTTATTTATTTTTTTTAACTAATCAGTTCACATTGATCTCAAAGGGTCAAAGTGACAGCATTTTCTATCTTCTGATTGGATGGTCAGAGCAATCTGTCACAATCAGAATAGAAAAACACATGGTGTACAGTATTTCATTTTTATTTTTATTTATTTTTTTACAAGGAGCAGGTTTTGGCATGGTATTAGATAAATATTATAACTACTCCAAATGGTATGTTGCTTTTTGTTTGGTATAGAATTGATGGTTTCTGTTGTTACTGTGAAGTAGTATGAAGGGCCACTCAAATGCGCATGCGTAACACGTCGCGTACAATATGCTATAAATAATTTGCAAATTTACTTTTAATTTAAAAACAATCATAATTAAATCCACTATCGCTTCAGATAATAGTTCATTAATTTAATTGTAGCAATTAAAAAAAGTACAGTACATGATGAATTTCCTACCTGTGTTTGATCACGTGACCGTGTGACGTTACTAGCAACATGGCGACTTCCGTTGAAAACAATGGAGAGTCAGTGAGGAAAAGACGACTCAAAGGTGGTTTAACAACAACAGACGCAAAGTGTACTGGCAGCATCAGCAAAAAAGACGCGGTGAACACAGACGACGGCACCAAGAAAGGAAAGAAGCTCCAGTCGTTACAAACGGGGACTTTCTGGCTCACTCGTATTGTGCTGCTGCGCTCCGTTGCCTTTATTTACTGTGAGTATGTTGTCCTTATTGTAAATATATGAGTCAGTTGTTTTGGATACCTAGTAAAGTCCTAGATCCTATTCGAATCAAGTTTTGCTCCCTCATATGTATTTGGATTTGCTTTATTCCCTGTTATCTTTGTTCCCTCAATAACACTACAAGATTACTTTTGGTATATATCACCAATAAATGTTTCACTGATGCATAGAAAGAACTTGTGTCAAAACTCTCAGAAAATTCTCAAATCTGTCATTATCCTCTAGTGGTGGCGTTCATGGTTGCTTACAACCAGAATAAACAGCTGATCGGCGAAAACGGCCTGATGCCCTGCAAGAGCTACCTCAACAGTGTCAAGCGCTACGTGGGAGGAAAGATAGGCATGGCTGCCTTGGCCTACACACCCTCCATCCTCTGGTTCTTGGACTGGAGCAATATGGATGCTAACCTAGACGGCATCGCCTTGTTGGGGATGACCCTCTCTGGTTTTGTTCTGGTGATGGGAATGGCCAATATGGTTATCATGGTGACTTTGTGGATGCTATACCACTCATTGGTCAACGTGGGACAGCTGTGGTAAGTTTCTAATTCACTGAAATAGTAAGGATGACATATTATGGAAAATTGACTTTTTTAGTTGCTTGTATACAAATAGTTGGGATATAACAACATGTCTCATCTTTATGCTCTTAATTGTATCAAGATTTTAACATGTTTTTCCTTACTTTTCTTTCTTTACAGGTATTCCTTTGGTAAGTTTACATGATGCTACTGTCCAAGTACCTCCCCAATGTGGATTAGAAAAAACTTACTTTGATGTGTACAGGTTTGGATATTGTTTTTAATGACAGCATACAATTAAGAAAACATTCTATTTGATGTTTTTCTGTACATGAACTGAAATACAAGAACATGTACATGAGAAGTGCAGATCATCCTCAATGCACATAACATCTTCTTTTATGATTGTCATTACAAATTGTACGCTACTAGCGGAGTTTATAATTGTTTATCTAGGCTGGGAGAGTCAGCTGTTGGAAACGGGATTCCTGGCCATTTTCCTGTGTCCCGTATGGACTCTGTCCCAAGTCCCTCGCCGCTGCCCCCCCTCCCTCATCTGCATCTGGACTTTCAGATGGCTAATTGTCCGCATCATGCTTGGAGCTGTGAGTGGAGCTGCCTCTCTTTTGGCCACTGAATATAGAATACTACTGTTATTTATATGATATAAAAACACAATCAGGTACATTTGCACAAATATATTATGTGTATATGTTTGTATTTCAGGGCCTGATTAAAATCAGAGGGGACAAATGTTGGAGAGACCTCACCTGCATGGACTATCACTATGAAGTAGATTCTCTTTGTAATTTATTTTACTCTATTAAGATAAATGGGTAAAATTGAATTGGCCTGCCTAATATAATTCTACATATTCAGAAATATTTCCCATTTCATTTCAGACGCAGCCTGTTCCAAACCCGGTGTCTTACTACACGCATCGCTCTCCTTGGTGGTTCCATCGCTTTGAGACGATATCGAACCACTTTATCGAGCTCATCGTCCCCTTCCTCACTTTCCTGGGCCGTCGAATGTGCATCATCAATGGCGTGCTCCAGGTCTTCTTTCAGGTAGCATGATGATGAGTTTGTCTTTTTTTTTTTTTTTTTTTGAACATTAAAACAATTGTTACACTTTTACACTCTGGCAACGTTATTCATTTAATCCTGTTGTCTACTGAAAATATAATAACACAAATATGTGAGATACTGTAGATACACTCTATTGATACACTCTGCCAAATCATATTTTCAGTATTTTGTACAGCCCTGTTTTAATTGTGCTTGTGGATGATTGAGATTTTTTTTCACCCACACGTTTGTGCTTTAATCTGTTTTTGTTTGCACCTTTGAATGGTTCTACAAATGTCATAAACATACATTATATAATTTCTCTATTTAAAAAAAAAAAAGGAACGAACATAGTGGAAGATGTAATTAAAAATGACGCAAAAGCAGACCTTTCGGTCTCATTTAGAACACTGGTCCCTCTGCTGGCCAAGTAGTGTACATACAGTTCATTGGGTTAAAACAATTGTTACCCACTATAATATGACAATGTACTTTGGCATATTATATTTTATTGTATTGTACTTTAATGTTTTGATACATTGTTGATCCTTCCACATCTCTGCTGTGTCTCTAGATAGTTCTGATAGTGAGTGGGAATCTCAGTTTCCTCAACTGGTTGACCATTGTTCCCAGTCTGGCCTGTTTTGATGACGCATCACTGTCTTTCTTGTTTCGCTCCGGAAGTGGAGCTAAGAAAACCGTTTTTAAGATTCAAGATGAGGATAAAAATGGACGAACATCTGAAGTCACGAAAGGTATTATATTGTTCCGAGAAAACGGCCTAATGTTGTCAACACCCACAGTGTTAAAGACATGGCATCAACTTGGACTTGTACTCTCCTTAACTTATGTTCTCCCCAAAACATATAAATACGTTCTATTTTAAATGTATTGTCTCAAAGACGTATTTACGTTTTGATTTTTTATGCTAGAGCACACAGAAGGCTTTGATGTAGCCTCTCTGCTGCAGAGAATGGGTGGGAAAAAAATTGTAGTAATTACAAAAACGGCCAGCAGGTGGCAGCAGAATATAATAGATCAACCAGTGCCATGATGAAAACAAGCTGTTTTAAGCAGATTTGTGAATAATGATGAAACTTAGCTATATTCTAATGCCAATTGCTGCAAAACAGAAATAGATAGAAATATACTTTTCTTTTTCCTGTTGAAAGAAGAGACTTTAATCTTTCTTTTGGTAGGTTCCATGTTTTTATATCAATAGAACATAATATTCTGTGGGCCTTGCAAAATCAGTCAAAATCCAATAAAACAGCCGGGGGCAGCGAAAATGGCTGGGAGTGGATGAGTTAATGATGTGTCAACAAATATAATATTACCACTAAAAAACAAAAAACAAGTTAAGACCTTTTCCCGCTGCACTTAGCAGCTCACTCTCGACGAACCTATTCAATGTGCATGTGGTAATGGGCGGGCACCATGGAATCCAGCAATACACTCTGGCACTGACTGAACGAGTGCAGTGTGAAAAGGGCTTTACCATGTTTATTGAACCTCCTTTCTGGAGAACCCCCTTGGTACAATTCTTTAACTCCTCCAAACACTATTTCATTTGATCTTGCCCTTCCCCCCGCCTCCTCCTCCTCCTCCTCCTCCTTATAATGTGTGTATCAGGAATGCGGATTCGTCAGGTGGTCAATCTGTCTTTGGGCATTCTGATTGGCTGCCTGAGTGTTCCAGTGCTCATGAACCTACTGAGTCCTAGACAGGTGATGAACACCTCCTTTGACCCACTGCGCATCGTCAACACCTATGGGGCCTTTGGCAGGTACCTTCAGCAGTCATATCGTAGGATGATTATGTGAACAAATGTCTTTCTGAGGCCAAGTACAATTAGATTTCAGGGGTGTTTAATATTGGTGCCATAGCGATGGGGAAAAAAAAATCCCTCAAGCTTCAACGATCAACTTTCAGACCTGTATTGTTTTCCCATCCCTGCACAATCCTTCTTTTCCTCTCTCCAGTATTACCAAGGAGCGTACTGAGGTGATCTTCCAGGGCACTCTGAGCGAGGATCCCAAAGACCTGAAGGCAGTCTGGGAGGAATACCAATTCCTTTGTAAGCCGGGAGATCCTTACCGACGGCCGTGCTTCATTTCTCCGTATCATTACCGCCTGGACTGGCTCATGTGGTTTGCGGCGTTTCAGGTGAGCTGCTGTGGATTCACTGCCATACAGTTGTTTGCTCCCGGTTTTATTTGACATACAACATGGTGCACATGAGTCACTATAACACAATTTAGCAATAATAAATGTGATTTTAAAAAATGTGTTTTGGGGGACTGGTAACTAATTGTATTTACAATGAATAAAATGGCCGGGAGTCCACGAGTTGCTTCATATTTCAACTCCCAATTGTTCTGAATTTGAAGAGAAAAATGTACTGTTTCTATCGCCAATGTCCAACATGAAACACTACTGCCATGTAGTGGCAGAAACTTACCTCAATTCAAATCTGACTCAATGCTTTACACTCCTTTTTTAACTTTAAATAACTACTATTTACTTACTAGAAAATGACTATCAATGAATTAAGATACATTTTTTATTTGGTAACCATACTTGTCCACTTTTATGTTAAGAGTATGAAAACCCCCCAAAAATGTCATCCTACATTTCGAACAGATAATTTGAAATTAACTACAGAAATAATGCAATTACTTATAAAATCCTAATCGACTGATCCATTTCCACACAGACCTACGAGCAGAGTGAGTGGGTCATTCACATAGCAGGACGCCTGTTAGCTAACGATAGCACAGTCCTCTCACTGCTGGACCACAACCCCTTCCAGGACAGAGGCGTACCCAGGTAAGGGTGTACAGTTTGTAGGAGTCTGTTCATTTATATTGTGTTATCCAACCATTTGTGTCTACTCAGCAATAGCTTATGTTTGGGTAACGACCACTCCGGTCAATGCAACACTTTGCACCATTAACTCTTCTCATGATTTTGTCTGTCTCAGGTGGGTTCGAGGAGAACATTTTCGATACAAGTTCAGCCAACCGGGCAGTGCCAGTGCAGCTGAGGGCAAGTGGTGGCTGAGAAAGCGAATTGGTGCCTACTTCCCTGCTGTGGACCTTGCAGCACTCAGGGGATACTTCCAGTCCAGGGACTGGCCCCATCCACATATACCAACACGCAAGAACTAATATCTGCGACATTGACACAAAGAGGACAAGAAAGGTCAAAAGAGGTCTTCATCAATATAATAAAAGAACATGTTTGTGTACCGAATACATTTCGGGACCAACATTAGCCATATGACTATCATGCTATATGTCTTTTTTTTATTTTTATTTTTTTTACATAATGTCAAATGTTTGACCAAAATGAAATGCAGTTTATTCATTTTAAATGACAAAGTATTTTTAATGTCATTCAAACATACAACACCTGTGAAACTGCAAAATATATTGCATAACGGGAATAAATGAACTGCTGGTTATAATACATGTACAAGGACTACTGTATAGAAAGTTATCAATTTGCAAAAACGTACAGCATGGGAAAGTTAATTGTGCTGTTTTCATTTGACTTGCATCGAGAAAATAAGCAGTTGACCGCCTTCTTCTTATTCTAAGTTTTGCATATGCCAAATCCCAACCCTTGGAAACATCCCAGCAAAATGGCCTAGAGGATGAGGAAACTAAACCTTTTAAATATGAAACAATCTACAATGCTGCTATGAAGTCCTGCCACGCCAATGTAATTGTATTCATTAGCTTTATACATGCGCTTATCAATATTAATGTTGAGTTAAATAGCTTCTGAATACATTGCCTTACCTGAAGATAGTCATATTGAAATGATTTTTCACTCGCGGCATGATTTAAAACTCTTATATAGCTGCCAGAAACTGTTGGAAAAAAAATTGTAGTAACAACAAAATACCAATGGGTGGTGCTAAAGGATAGGAACTTTTTCCCCCCAATGCTAGAAGCGGGCACACGTTTCACAATTGGACTTTGTAAAAATCGTCTTGAACGACATTAGGCTAACTAGTCTGGACATTTATTTATACACCATTATTAGGGCCCGAGCAGCGACCGCTGCGAGGTCCCTCTTGTTTTTGTAAGAATTCTTCTTCTTCTCCGTAAACGATCGCATTTTTGAGGGCCTAAACATTTACGAAAACTCACCAAACTTTGCAGTCTCTTCGGGCCCGGCGAAAAATTTGATATTATGTCGTTGCCATAACAATGCGACTCTATAGCGCCCCCTAGCGTAGAAAAATAAAAACCAATCCCGGCCCGTTTGACCTAGAGCTACGAAAATTGCCAGGCACGTGTAGCACCCCGAGACGCACAAAAAAGTCAATGGAAGCCATTTCCTAAAATGTACAGGAAGTGAGCTATGAATTTTTGAATGTCCAATTTTGGCCCATTTTGGCACATTCACTGTGGTCATACTTTTTCCCCCTTTGCAAATATTTTTCAGCCAGTTGACTTCAAACTTGCCATGTATCATCTCAAGACCCAAGACAACAACTGGGCAAAATATCTTGACTTTTTGGAATACTATATGACGGGGGCGGGGCATCAAGTATTGATTTTAAAATTTAATTTGTCCAGAAAGACAAAATGCTGAATAACTCCCATGAACAAGCTAAAAAAAATCTCAAACTTCTCACGCAACTTAATAGTCACGGCCTGAAAACATCTATATGATACAATTCTGTTATATATATAGCGCCACCTAGTGGTGACAATAAATGTCATACTTTACGTTTTTAGCTACTATGCCAAGCTCTTTGAAGGGATCCAGTTGAAAATTGGTCAGACAAGCCTTAAGATGTTGATCATGCCCCACACCGAATATTGTAACTTTTCGCCAAAGGGCGTGGCCGCTACAGTGCCGCAAAGTCTGGTAATTTTTCGTGGCAATAAAAGCTGCTTTTACTTGACCCAGGTAATCCTATCTTCTCAAAATTTCACACATTTGATGAGAGTCCAGCCCCTAAGACATCTACGAACTTATATTTCATCTTACTGATAGCGCCACCTTCTGGCAATTTTTTTTCTTGCGATTTTTCTTCAATGTTTTTCTCCAACCACATTAACTGCACCTACCTCATATTTACTCAGATGAGGGTTTCGGTCTTCATGATGTCACAACACGGAGTTTGTGAGTTTTCGCGAATCGCTGTGGGCGTGGCTAAGCGCTGTTCGCCAAGAAAACAACACCAATTTTGAGGGCCTAAACCGGCATAGAAACGCATGAAACTTGGCACACACATCTGGCCTGGCAAAATGAACGATATTTTATCCTGGATTGTGCTATTTTTACAAAAATGACTCAATAGCGCCCCCTAGAAAATTTTAATGAAGCAGCCCCGGTTGTACGTTTAAGCAAGATCTACGAAAATTTTTAGGTGTATGAGGGAGCCCAAGACCTACAAAAAAGTCTCTTGGACCCATATGCTAAAATGAACAGGAAGTGAGCTACGAATTTTTGAATGTCCCATTTTTTACGATTTTAGCACATTTACAGGGGGCATACTTTTGCCCACTTCTCCTACACGTTTCATCCGACTGACTTCAGACTTGACCTGGGCTATGTCAAGACCTGAGCCAACGACAGGGAGAAAAATCTTGACTTTTCTAAATACTATATGATGAGGGCGGGGCATCAAAATTTGTGTTTCGCAATGAAAAATGATATGCTTAATAACTCTCCGGTAAATGCTCCAAAAAATCCCAAACTTGACATGTATCTTTATAGTCGAGGCCTGAAGCTATCTCTATGACAACATTCAGTTATATATGCAGCGCCACCTAGCCCTTGAGGCATGAAAAAAAAATACCCCACTTACGGTATTTTGTACAAAAAATGTAAACTCATTGTAAGTGTGATAACTAAGTCATTTATGAATATTCTTTTAGTTTCCACCACTCAAAATGTTCACTGGCATCAGACTTATCCAAACATATATATATTTTTATTTATTTTTGATAGCCTCTGTGGACATTAAAAGCAATATCGTGAATGAAGGATATGCATAATAACTCCACGGTACATGCTCCAAAAAAAATCCCACACTTGACATGTATGCTTATAATCAAGGCCTGAAGGTATCTCTATGACAACATTCAGTTATAAATACAGCGCCACCTAGCCCTTGAGGCATAATATATAAAAAAAAAAAAACACATACGGTATTTTGTACAAAAAATGTAAACTCATTCTAAGTGTGATAACTAAGTAATTTATGAATATTCTTTTAGTTTCCACCACTCAAATTGTTAACTGGCTTCACACCGATCCAAACGTATGTACGTTTCCATTTTGTTTTATTCATTTTTGATTGCCCCTTTGGACAATAAAAGTAACATTGTGCAATGAGTACAACGAGCGATGATGTATATATACACTTTTACAAAAAATACCAATCAGGGCAACTCGTTGCCTAAAAATAAATAAGGACGCTGATTTTTGCAGGTCTTAACAATCACCAAAACCCGTTGAGCTTGACACACACTGGCAAAAAAAATATTCTACATGTAAACGTTTATTATGCCATTTTCAAAGAAATTTTGCTTCCAATATGCCAGTACCCCAACGTGCCAGTACCCTAACGTGCAAGTACCCCAACGTGCAAGGACCCCAACGTGGCCCGGGCTGCGAGGGCCCTTTATAGCTGCTCGCAGCTCTAGTATTTGACTTGTGCAGTTGTCAAAATCTAAATGTGTCATCCCCACATCGAAAGAAACCACTGATGTAAAGTTGAAAAACTTGAAACTATTCGGCCGGTATTTTCATATTTCTGCTCGTCCTCGTTTAAACATTCTCACTTCAGAGGGGGAAGGTATTTCACAGACATATGTCCCGGCAGGTAACTTTTTTTTTTTTAGTATGTTACATTAGGCATGGAACTTGGCTGCCGGTGTAGTAGCTTTGAGTGTTTTCCAAAACATTCACTTTTGTAACATTGCTTTAATAATCCACTCCTATGGGAAGCGGTTTAATTTCCTGGCCTGTCTCCTGAAGCGGTGCACAACGCGTAACCGTCCAATATTACGCAGTTGGCGCATCCTTGAGTTGTGTCACAGCGTGCAATGATGCGCTTTCAATACTAAATCTGTGCCAAAAGCAAGCCGCGCCTTTGAAGACAACGTTTTTATTAAATAGTAACCTTTAAGCGTCGTACACACTGCCGCATTTTTACTACAATCCTATGTTTACGCCTTGGGAGAGGTAATGAAATGTTTTTGGTGGACTTTCCCTTTAAACCCTCAAGAGCGAGCTTTGCCTTCTGTTAACTCAAATCCGCAACAAGAGGGAAGAGAGAGAGGGCTGTTTACATTGTGAAGCGCATCCTCCAGTTACAGTCGCTAGTATATTTGTAACTGCTATCTTTATCTTTGCGTCAAATGATTTCAAACAAAATTTGTTTTTGTTTTCCAATCACGCGTGTCAGCAGGATAGTGATTGAGGCGCGGGTGTGAACTTCAGCAGCGTCCTCCTCGCGCCTGGCGCCACATCCACCAACCTGCAAGTGAACCACAAGGAGCGCATTTTCATCCTCCTTTTTTGACTTGGTTATCTTTTTTTTTGTCTCACTACATGCTGTTAGCGCCGATTGTTACCAGAGCCATGTCAAGAAAGAAGACGTTAAAGGGTAAAGGCACCTCCAAGAGTCCCAAAGGGTCGCCGAGCAGCGGCGGCGGCAGGACGGGGAAAGGTCTGGCCGCAGGTGCGTCGCCGACGTCCGGACTGGTTTACCCCAGTAGACCGTCCATCAGCAGCAGCGGCGAGTTCTATGACATCGCCTTCAAGGTGAGCCACACAGGAACGCAGGGGCATCTAATTAGACGCAGGTGTACCCAATTACTCGTGAATAATTAGTCGCATGCAGCTGTGTGCAGACCACTGATCCGCTGAACTTTTCCTATAAAGTCTACCTTTGTTTGTTACTTGTTTAAAAATCGTCTTTGAAATATTATCATGTGTAACAATTAGTTAACAAATTTATATTTTTGTGTTCACTATTCTGTATGTTGTGGGTAAAAAAAACAAAACAAAAAACACCCATTTGAAGTTAAACAACAGACGTTAGCTTTCTGCTATTAAACAACAAGCAATAAACGTTTGGAGATATTTGCAAGGAACAATGAGCATGTTCCGGGTCAAAATGACCCATCAGTCACGTCAACAGACTATAAGAAATGGTTAATTTCAAAGATGTGCAATGAAAACAGTTAAGCTATGTTTATTTTGTTGGTTTTGCAATTAAACATTCTAGGTCAAATTGACCCAGAGTATAGTTTTTATCCCTTTCTTTTCTTTTTTCTTTTTCTGCTATATGAAATGTCTTAGCGACAGACAATTAAAATTGTTCATTTTGACATTTTCCATTAAATGTCAATCGGCATGCTTTTGGAACGTTAAAAATAGCCTGGGCAAAATTGACCCACTTTTTAACATTGAAAACGACAAATAGGTAGTTTTTTTTTTTCCCTACGACACGTGTCAATTAAAATGGTTCTGACATATCTTCAATTAAATGTTTACAGGACTGCTTTTGGAACATTAAACATAGCTCGGGTCAAATTGACCCATTTTAAAATTAGTAGTTCTTAGCAATGAAACTTTATCAAGAAACAAAATGGTTCATTTTGAAATATTTCCAATGACAACCGTTCATCACAAGCTATAATTCATTATCAGGGTGCTTTTGGGGCATTAAATATAGCCTGGGTCAAATTGACCCATTTCATTTCATGATGAAACTTGTTAAAAATGTTTCAAATGAAATATTTGCAATGAAAACGGTTAATAGTGTTTACTGGAATGCATTTTTTTTTTTTTTTTTTAAATCATTAAAAATAGCCTGGGTCAAATTGACCCGGCAACAATATTGCTGTTCTTGTGAAACCAACCAAACAAGAGAGTTCAATATTAATTTGTAAATACTTTGGTTTATTAGACTGTTTGAATTAAACCAGCTATATGTTCTATATTTTTAAGTTTTGTCTCAGATTGTTTTCCTTTTTGAACAAGTTTAATGACAAAACGTTTTACATTTACATATCACATACTCTGTATTTCTGAATAGGATAATAATAAAATAAAAAAAAGGTAATCATTTGCCTCGGCTGTATGCAAATTGCTCATAGGAACCAGTATTCATTTCACACTTTAGTTAATATCGGTTCAAGTGTTGCCCCAAAATTAGAATGTTCTCGTTTGCTTATTGACAATTTAAGCTCCATTGACTATCACATGAGTATTGCTGGAACCAAGATAAAATGTTTCAGCTGGAAAATGTGAAAACTGGTGAATCCTGACAAAGCACACATTTTCCCCTTGTTGTTACTGACTGCTTGCATTGGGTCCAGGCTTTCACCAGATCCTTTAAAGCACACAAGCATACTCCCATGGTTTTCAAATGAGTCCGAAAAAAAAGTGCTTAGGATTGCTCAGTCCTTGCAATGGTCTGCAGTCCACTCAGTGCAATTGTAGGCCATCTGTCCTGGCAAGACAGTTTTTTGTTTTTTTTTGTAACTCTTTTTAATGGGTGTCATTACATTTTGCAGTTGGCATCTAATAAGAAAGGAAAGTAAACTTTCATATTAAATCAACACTACAATCAAAACTCTGTGTGGTTCTTTCTGAACACAAACCACTATTGCGGATGTTAATGAGATCGTTCCTCTTGTGCCTTAGGTGATGCTCGTGGGAGATTCAGGTGTTGGAAAGACCTGTTTGCTGGTACGCTTCAAAGATGGAGCCTTTCTAGCTGGCAGCTTTATCTCTACTGTGGGCATTGACTTCAGGGTAAGTTACCTTCGACTCACTGAGCTGAACATGTAACGGGACAATTTGTGAAACGTGATCATCAGTTTGAAGAAGACGTCTGGTGGAAGGCATAATATAGCAGCAAATGGGGATCAGCCTCATATCTTCGTCTATCTACACAGTTGTAAAAATACATTGTGTGACAATAGACACATTTATCAGTATTAACTAATAGGGAGCCCTGCGAGTGGCTGGCAACCAGTCCAGGGTCCCCCCCGCCTACTGCCCAGAGCCAGCTGAGATAGGCGCCAGCACCCCCCGTGACCCTTGTGAGCTGTGATTGGCTGGCAACCAGTCCAGGGTGTCCCCCGCCTGCTGCCCAGAGCCAGCTGAGATAGGTGCCAGCACCCCCCGTGACCCTTGTGAGGAATAAGCGGTCAAGAAAATGGATGGATGGATGGAACTAATAGGGATGTAACGATAAGGGCAATATCGTGATATCGTGATATTAAAACTGCCAGAATATCGTCGTCGTCATGTTCACAATATTTAAAAGGAACACATCTGTTAAAAAAGTCAGGTTGATTTCCATCTGTGCAGTTCTAGCACCCTCTAGTGGCTAGTTTATTAGTGCAATTTAATTTTCATTCGGGATGTTTTGGCCTTCTATGTTTAAAATCTATGCTAATTGTCAGATGAAGGGGAACCTAATTTGCTTGTGAAGTGATCAATGTGTGCTTGCATTAGCAAATAAGTGCCTCAATATTGTTATTAGAGATTGTAGGTGGTTTATATGCATTGCTGTTATGTACAAAAGCACAATATTGCTCTTTTTATTTTATTTATTTTTTTTATTTTTAGTATGAGCTCTCTTTTTTTTACAATATTGTGATCTTTTTTAAATATCGCCAACCCCCCACAATATCGTGATAATTATCGTATCGTGACCTTCATATCGTGATAATATCGTATCGTGATGTTTGGATATCGTTACACCCCTAATAACTAATGATATGATTTGCAAAAAGGAATGAAGCCTCTTCACATGCTGTGAAAGCTCTCAATCAGGTCATTCAATCTATTGGATGTACTTCTGCCCCACAGTCTCTTTCTTTCTCTTGTATTAATATCTGGAACGTTCACTTTTTTACAATGGATGAGATGACCCATATGCAGTTGCGAGTGGCGGATGGTAAAACTCGGAATAGAGGACGAGGAGAAGTTACACAAATACTGTACTGTTGTAGACCGCGAACTTGCCGTCTGTGTTGAACACTCGCATAAGGACTTACGATCATAAATATTGGAAAATAATTAAAATAAGTAATTGGCTGATTAATTGGCATGTTTACCCCAGTTTATACGTTTCCCTAAATCTTCACATTTCCGATCTTTTAGTGTTTACACTCCACCCAACTCCGCTGTAAGGCAAGGCAAGGCAAGGCAAGTTTATTTGTATAGCACATTTCATACACAAGGCAACTCAATGTGCTTTACACGAGGAAAGACAACACATAAGCATCAAGAAACAGTAGTTAACATTCAGAGGAAGAAAACTAAATAAAAATAGGTTACAAACTAACAATCTTAAAACATTATTCAACAAACTTTAAAAAATTTAACATAAGGAAGTTTAAAATGATAATAAAAAAAATAAAAAATAAAATAAAAATAAAAATAAAAATAATAATTAAAAAAACACTTAATTAAAGCTGTTTAAAAGTCCCTAATCAAAGGTATAAGAAAAAAGCAAAGTTTTTAACCTGGATTTGAAAGCATTTACACTCGGGGCTGACTTCACTTCTGTTGGTAGCCTATTCCATCTGTGTGCAGCATAATAGCTAAATGCAGCTTCACCATGTTTACTTCGAACTCTGGGTTCCACTAGTTGGCCCAAGTCTGTCGATCTCAGAGCCCTGCTGGGTTTGTACTCAATCAGCATTTCTTGGATATATTCAGGACCCAAACCATTTAGTGATTTATAGACGAGTAGCAGAACTTTAAAATCGATTCTACAGCTGACAGGGAGCCAGTGTAAATCCTTAAGTACTGGAGTAATATGTTCTGATCTTTTTGTTTTGGTCAGAACTCGAGCTGCAGCGTTCTGAATGAGCTGCAATTGTCTTATGTTCTTTTGAGAGAGTCCAGTCAGAAGACCGTTACAGTAATCTAGTCTGCTGGAGATAAAAGCATGGATAAGCTTCTCTTGGTCTGCTTGACGCATGCAGTCCTTCAGTCTGGATATGTTTTTCAGCTGGTAAAAGGCTGTTTTAGTGATAAATTTAATATGATTACTGAAGGTCAGATCTGAGTCTATTAATACCCCAAGATTTCGAACTTGGTCTTTAGTTTCTAAAGACAGTGACTCAAGCTGTTTTTTAACAGCAATCCTCTTTTCTTTATTGCCGAAAACAATGAGCTCCGTTTTGTTTTCGTTCAGCTGAAGGAAATTTTGGTTCATCCAGTTGTTAACTTGCTCTAGAGAATGACACAATGCGTTAATAGAACTGCTGTCATTTGGGGACATAGATAAATACAGTTGTGTGTCATCTGCATAACTATGATAGTCAACATCGGTGTTCTGAAGCATTTGACCCAAAGGTAACATATACAGACTGAACAACAGGGGTCCAAGGACTGACCCTTGAGGGACCCCACATGTCATGGCCTTTCGATCAGATTCAAAATTTCCAATGGTCACAAAGTAACTCCTTTCCTCCAAATAGGACCTGAACCATTTAAGGACTGTTCCATTTAACCCCACCCAAGTTTCCAGCCTGTCTAACAGTATATTATGATCAATCGTGTCAAATGCTGCACTGAGGTCCAACAAGACGAGCACTGATACCTTCCCTGCATCAGTGCTCAATCTTATATCATTCAGTACTTTAATCAGAGCTGTTTCTGTACTGTGATGAGGTCGGAAACCTGACTGGAGTCTGGAGACTGGAGCTGTAGTCTAGTCTAGTGCTGTCACTATTGAATATATTTAGAATTGATTATTCAATTAATTAATCAACAAATCTGATTCATTTTACATAAAAATGTATTACAAAAGCATTTCCCCCTGATTACTGTTTATTAACAGGTGATTGGTGTTTATTTCGTACTTTGTATTCGTATAGTGATTTAAAAAAGCGGGGGATTGATTTTGTACTATGTTACCGATTCGGTCATTGTTTTCCAAAGTAAAAACAGATGTTTGAGAGCATCTCCACAGTAGCCAGGAAGCAGACTAGACTGTCTGATTTTACATCATATTTAATAGGATTTGAGTATTTACGACCTTAACATTTTTATTACAATTATTTGAGCCATTTCAGATCATGTGCGTTAAAATGAATCCAACTTAACAAAAGAGCAACAACACAACTTATAATGAGCATCATCTTAAGATAAGAGACATTTATTATTCCCACATTGTAGGACTTTGCAAGAATAATAATCTTTTCAACTCAATGATTTTTGTCTGCGCTCCCATGGTGTCAACTAAAAATAATCCAAGCGGATGTGATAAGGCGAGAAATTATCAAACACATTCATGCTAATAAGATTCCATGGGACAAGATCACCAGCACAGACACTTATTTCTTTCCGTCTTACATAATCTACCTAATTCCTATGCTGTCTCTTGATTCTTAATTTTCTCAACTGTAGGTCTTCATTGGATGTAATTGTAATTTCTTTTTTTTGGCCCATAAGTAATTCAGATGTTCTTTTTTATGTTTTCGGTGGCAATGGCTGGACGAAGGTCTTTGGGGTTTCCATTTTACTGCTCCAACGCGTGGCACTTTTTGAGTGATTGTTGAGCAAGTAACCATGACAACCCGGCTACACAATGAATATGTGGCTACATCATTCAGCACGTCCTGCTCATTTGGCTGACAGATGGCTCCCGCTTTTTTCAAGCGTCACGGACAGAGGTCATCAGTCGAGGAAGGAACACGTTGTGTTGACGGAGCAGGCAGTGAGCGAGCCGTGACTAAAATTAGCCCGTGTTGACAACCTCGGCGTGGATTTGTTGCAAATATTCTTGGCAGTTTGGCCTAAACGCCGCTTTGCTTTGCTTTACAACTCTCTCAGTTCGTTGCGCTCCGAATTGGAAGCGTTCCAATTCAATCACGGTTTGCTGAAGGACGCCAAGCTGCCGGAGCCAGACGAGATTCAAAACCTGAGATCAGAAAAATATTTAGATATTTAGCAGATACAATGATATATATATATTTTTTTAAACTTTACTACTTGAGATGCAGTCATGTGAAGGACTACCACTGCAATGTTTAGCCAGACTACCGTAAAATTGTCAGCCACGAACGGTTCATGGCAGGTCTTTTCTATTTATTGCCACAATAAAGAATTTTAACTTTGCAAATGTGACTTTTTGGAGAAAAAAATAATAATTTGGAGTCTGACATTGATTGCATACACATTTGTTTCAGTTCTATCTTAGAGGACATTGCACAAAATTGAGTGCACTCTTTGGAGCCTGCGGAGGTGTAGTTGATTTAGTCTCAGCTACTTTGCAATGTGAAGAAGAATATGACATGTGCAATGGGAAGTTCGGCTACATCCAAACAAATGACAACTGCTCCTGGCAGTATTGTTCTACTCAGTACAACACTGACAATGAAACAGGAATTCAGAACCTTCCAACAAAAATAACTACAGAAAGGCTGTCGGTGATCTCCACTGTTGTCTGCAGAAGTCACATGCCAAATAATAATATTCCTATTTAATTCCTATATTTTATTCCAATATTTTTATAATAGTGACTATTTATGAAACTAAGATCAATTTACAACATTAGCCGATGAGAGAAAATACATATTTATATTACTCTTATATTACTCTTTGCACATACCGCATAAAAAGTTTTGTGGAAATTAATACACACAGTACCGCTCACCTTTGTGCTCTTTTGCTTGTCAAAGTAATTAGACTCATTGTTTTTTTTTCAATTCAAGGAAAATGTGCCTTTCTTATCATAAATAAATACAAATCTTCCTGTGAACCTCCAAGCTGCCACTGTCAT
The DNA here is from genome assembly GCF_051991245.1 of Festucalex cinctus. Classification (NCBI taxonomy): domain Eukaryota; kingdom Metazoa; phylum Chordata; class Actinopteri; order Syngnathiformes; family Syngnathidae; genus Festucalex; species Festucalex cinctus. The sequence goes on along the minus strand of NC_135427.1, from coordinate 20,371,455 downwards.
TCCTGGAAAATGGAAATGAACCTTTTGAGATTTATATTTGTTTGTGTGGAGGTGGCGCTGGAAAAGAAATAAAAAGAAAAGCGCTCCAATTTAAAGATAACAGTGCGAGAGTGAAGCAAAATCTGGCACACGCTCGGCCCAGAGATGACTGATGATACTTTTCTGTGAGTGAAGGGAATGCGTGGCTTTGTGTGACAGTGTATATTTACACGATGGGCAGAAATTTCTCAACTGTTTTAATTGATTGGATTGATTATGTCTCTCGATGTGAACTTGTCGGCTATTTCCGCTTACATTGTGCGTCATATTCATCATACTGCTAGTTGCGATAAACACAGCCACCTTTTTTTCCATCCGGGCTCGGCATTGGTAGTAGCAGCATGTACTACGTATTCTACTATGGAGGACCAAAAATGCCAAAATAAAAGATAAATAAATAAAAGTGAAAATAATAACATCCATCCATCCATTTTCTTGACCGCTTATTCCTCACAAGGGTCGCGGGGGGTGCTGGCGCCTATCTCAGCTGGCTCTGGGCAGTAGGTGGGGGACACCCTGGACTGGTTGCCAGCCAATCGCAGGGCACACAGAGACGAACAACCATCCACGCGCACAATCACACCTAGGGACAATTCGGAGCACCCAATTAACCTGCCGTGCATGTCTTTGAAATGTGGGAGGAGACCGGAGTACCCGGAGAAGACCCACGTGGGCACGGGGAGAACATGCAAACTCCACCCAGGAAGGCCGGAGCCTGGACTCGAACCGGAGTCCTCAGAACTGGGAGGTGGATGTGCTAACCACTCGATCACCGTGCCGCCATATATATATATATATATATATTAGGGGTGTGAATTGCCTAGTACCTGAGGATTCGATTCGTATCACGATTCACAGGTCACGATTCGATTCGATGCCGATTAATCCCGATACGAATTTACAAGTCGATTGTTGCGATTTTTTTTCATTCAAATTTAGAAAATACTAATCAGTAAGCTTGTAGAGTGTAAGATTTATATGAAAATGTATTATTTATTTATCTGAAATTTCAGTCTTATAGAGGTTGTAATCTGTTTCATGTTTGAACAGCATTAAAATAAAATATTAAGGCTTAATGTTCCGTTCATATAACATTCTTCCATGCTCAATGTGTGAATCCTAACCCGAAGTCAGACGTTTTGTTGAGTATTTTTCCATAAAAAATGGAAGTTTAAAAATCGATTCACACACACAAAAAAACAAAAAACAAAAAAAAAAAAAAGCAATGATGATAAGACGTTGAATCGGTAAGACTACCGAATGAACAATTCTGAGCTCTTTAAAAAAAAAAAAAAAAAAAAAAAAAAAAAAAAAAAAAAAAAAAAAAAATCGATTTTTTAAAATATTGAATCGATTCGAGAATCGCGCGATGTAGTATCGCGATATATCGCCGAATCGATTTTTTTAGCACCCCTAATATATATATATATATATATATATATATATATATATATAATGTGAGTGTGGATGGTTGTTTGTCTCTGTGTGCCCTGCGATTGGCTGGCAACCAGTCCAGGGTGTCCCCCGCCTACTGCCCAGAGCCAGCTGAGATAGGCGCCAGCAGCCCCCGCGACCCTTGTGAGGAATAAGCGGTCAAGAAAATGGATGGATGGATATATATATATATATATATATATATATATATATATATATATATATATATATATATATATATATATATATATATATATATATATATATGTATATATATATATATATGTATATATATATATATATACATATTATATATATATATATATTATATATATATATATATATATATATATATATGTATATCTATATATATATATATATATAATGTATATATATACATATTATATATATATATATATATATATATATATATATATATATATGTATATATATATATAATGTGTGTATATATATATATATATATATATATATATATATATATATATATATATATATATATATATATATATATATATATATATGTATATGTATATATATATAATGTGTATATATATATATATATATATATATATATATATATATATATATATATATATATATATATATATATATATATATATATATATAATTTTTTTTTTTTTATTATTATTTTACATTTGTGCCATTACAGCAGCAGAAAAATGTTGCAAGTATTTCATCTTTACATTGAGCACCGGAGCTGTAAGATCTGAGAAGCACATCAACACAAGGCTGAAAATAGTTTCCTGTTTCAAGGCTATTTCTTTGTGTGATTTGCTCATCTTTGTGCTCGTAGTCACCTATTAGATAATCATCTGTTATACATATTATTATTATTTTTATTATTTATTTTTTTTAAGATTTCTATTCCATGAGGTTTCATGTTGAACTTTCAGTGATCAGTGTGAGAGCGGTAACAGCAAATTAGCGTATGTTAACTATTATTCAGCACTACATTGTAAATCGAGGCAGTGTCAGTCACACATCTCTAAAACCTTATTTGCCTCAAACTACTGTTCAAACTGTGTCAGTCCAAACAATAACAAGGCTTCAAAAACACTGCAACGTGCTGCAGTGCTCCCCAAGCGCTGATGGAGCTTGCACACCATGGTGGAAAATGGAGAGAGAACTGCCAGAGCTCTGGCAGACATCCCTACAGTCCAGTAAGATTTATAGCGGGAATGGGGAATTGTGTTAGCCGTATTGTTCAAATAATCCTGTCGTATGTCTACAAATAATAAATGGCTTATAAGGGGCACTTTGGGCTGCACGCTTAACAAAAACATCTTGCGAACAAACTCAACAACTACATATTTTAATGCATGTTGTTAAAAAAATAATAATAATAATTTTGGGAGGTCTGTAGGTGTCCCTCTATGTACAGTCTAAATGTATGTTTAGTAATAGTAATAATAATAATAATAATAATAATAATAATAATAATAATAATAATAATAGATTTTTTTTCTTTACAAAGCTTTTTCTCTTATGTTTACAAGATCCTTACCTTATTCACTCCCAGCCCAGTTAAAATGGATTTTTGACATCTTTTGCGTCAATGGTAGTGAACGTTCAAAATGAATGTTCAAAACTCTTTGACCGCCAAAAATATTTAATGACATATGCTAAAATCCTAATGAATGCCGCCATAAACGTTAATTGACGTTTACTAAGGTTTGTTTTTTTCCTCTCAATGGGCAGTGCAATGTCTTGTGCAGCACCGCCTGCTCAATGGGTTGTTGAATCAAAACCACCCACTAACTATGGCCAGCAGATGGCAGCATTGTATCTTTTTTCAATGGACTCACAGTATATGAAATTCCAATGAAACTTGACTGATATGATGAAATTGAACGTTTTCAAGGTCGACGTGAATGATCAAAGCCTTTGTCACATTAAATCTAATTCACAGAGCGTCAATAAACAAAAAAAAAATATCTAAGTCACTGTTGTGCAAAAAAATTATCTTTTAAATGTCATTCATTTACCTATTTTCAAATGGCGATTACTAAAGAACGGAATAAGGTAGAAACATACTTTTTCATGTTTCTGTAGTTGTAGCGCATAATATTTTGTTTGCCTTGAAAGATGAGTGAAAATGCTCGAAATCGGCTGGCACTGTTGGGGTTGTTTTTTTGCTAATGTTTGGCAGTCAGAGTTAACATCATAAAACGAGCCGTCAAACCGCATGGCTCAGCTGGTACACATTATCATACGGAGCACAATATGAAAATGAATCCACAAATTCTGTTCTGTTTTTGAAAAATAGTGATGCAAAGGTTCTGAAAAGTCCCAATTTTGGCAACACAGACTGTGGTTTTCTGAACAACTTTTGCTGTACTTTGTTTGCAGCCCATTTGTCAGTGTGAGAAGTGCACATCAGCACTAAATACACTGCAAAATAATCGTCTTAGCAAATAATCAATGAAATATATTTTCATAGCTGTGTCTCATTATTGCAATGTCTGTATCTTTTTGAGGTCACAACAATTATCTACATGTTACGCTATCCACGGTCATTGCGCCTCTAGATGCATTTCGAACCAGAAATGTAAATCATTATCCGTTAATGTACATGAAATATTTAAAATGTTTAAATGGACATATGTGCACATGAATCTCCTATTTATGTTTTCATCAGCTTTTAACAGCAGAAGACAAAGTAGTAATGTTTCTAAAAGCTCATGGCGATAAAATGTGTTTCTTTAATATCATACACAGAAACTGGTACAATTAAATTTAATGACAAATTTGACCGCCATGCATCAGTGGCACTTGGCTCATAAAAATAAATCTTCATAAGTCAACAGCTCAAAACGTTTAATTTATTACCCAGAGTTATTGGCACTTAGTTTACTAAAACAATTTATTTACTGCTTAATTTTTGGCGCTGTCGCTCTACATTTTAATAATGAAAATGTGAAAAGCACAATATCATCAAATGTATTTTCAAGTGTCATTTACAGTACATGGCAATAAAGCAACTCAAAGTGAAACTGGTCATTAAGTATGAAAATGCATGTGCGGTACAAAAAGGGAGGACAGAAGTCACGATATTTGTTTCCTCAAATAGTTGCTGTCCTAAGTCTAATGGATGTCGTGGCCCAAATAGTCACCAGGTGCATCATCCGAAAAAACCTGGCTCAAATACATTCAAGAAAAGTAGACTACTGTAATTGTCTCACGCAAAGTTCTATTTGTAACCTTTTCTTGCTAACCAAAACAGGAGCCACAAAGCAAATAAAAAGTCTTTAAGATGGACAGTGTGAAGTCTTAACTCTGAGTGAAGTCAGTTTTTGCATTTTATGCTTTTATTTTATTGTTCTTTGCCTAATGTTTCTTCTGTGTTCATTCTGCATTGTGTATTATTTAGATGTATCTTTTAGTTGTACATTTTTAGATGTCCTGCTTTGTTTTTTGACTCTGTAGTTATCAGTTTTAATTTTGTAAAGTTGCTTTGAGTCTTCCGAAAACCGCTATGCAAATAACAAATATTATTGTTATTATTATTATTATTATTATTATTATTATTATTATTGTTATTATTATTATTATTATTATTATTATATCCAAAGTAGTCATTTTCATTTTGTTTTAAACTCCAATTTCAAACAACATACATTGTAATATGTCACTAGCATTATTGAATATTTTCCCCAAAATACAGTTTTTGATACAGTTGAAGGATTTCCCCACCTGCAGAAGTACAATATACAGTATACAATATAATAATTTTCCTTACCGCATGTGAAGAGGTGTGAATTAAAGATAAGATTGATGAACCAAAAAAACAAAGTAACTTAACAGATAAACAAAGCTATTTCTATATTTTCCAAGATAGATAGATAGATAGATAGATAGATAAGACAGTACCTCCATAACCACAGCAGCATAGTACTTATGATGGAATAGATGTTTTGCCCTTTTATGCAGGAGAACAGAGGCGCAAGGCTTAAAGGAAGTGTCTACTAAAATATTTCAGACAGGTTGAGGTTAAATACTTCAGTTGAAGGATGTGTCTGCATATAAATCGAATGTAGAACAGAAAAGGGAAGCGGTAGTGGAGAAAGGAGAGCAAGGGTGACAAATCCAGGATTAGTTGGATTAGTGCGAGAAGCACAATGTGAGTTGTTCACAGCCAACCGGGTCAGCACAGAAAAGTGGGAAAAGGCCACTTTGTTCTCGCAAAGCCAGCGTCCAAACTGAGCATCCCTCAATACAGTGCTTGGAGACCTATTGGCATTCACGTGTACTCTGAAATAACGAATTAAAAAAAAAAGACACAGAGTATTGTATAAAAGTTTGAGACTGATTTTTGATCACTCGCTCCATGACTATGACCATCGAGTGTAACTAGAATTCCACTCAACTGAGCATATGTCAGTCGAGGTCGAATATATCAATTAGCGTCTGCACCCTTATATTTAAGATTATTTAAGATAATACACCAAAATCTCATCTTAATGCGGAATGTCAAACATGCACTGTTTGGTCTTAAAGAATCCATAGACCCTTTCGCACACGTCTATTTTCTGGCTCACTGTCCTGTGTGGAAGATATCAATGGTCTCACCTCGCTAGTTTGCCAGCTTCCACTGTAGTTTGGGTGAAAATTAACATTAGAGGCTGTAATCAAAAATTATCTCAGTTCTTCTCTATTATGTCAAGTTTTTGAGCAATCGGATCCCTATTTTCTTGAAAAATATTAAATAAATGTGTATGCATGCAAATCAAACATTAAGATGGAATAGTTACAATCTTTGAACACTTGAAAAAAAAAAGACGGTTTAAAAAAAATATTTTGTTTTGTTGTAATTGTAACTTCGTAAAGAAGTTGTCATGTAGCTGTAGATGAGTCCAATTGTAATCAGCTCTTCTTACTACAGTCTTTCTACAGCTAATCAGTAGAATTTTCTTCTTGAGGGTAGTAAGCTGTGAAGAAAAAAATTCAACGTGTGAAAAACCTGACTGCAATTTTGGAATCAGCATACCTATTTTAGTTTTAATCAGTGTAAAAATCCAATGTTTTTTTTTTCCAAAAATTGTTCCATGCAATGTATTTTACTTATCCAATCATACAGCATCTTGGCCTTATGTTTGATACGTAAAAGGGTTGATCTGCTGCGTGATTTGTACTTGCATGGTTAGACGCTACTATGGATTTTTGTTTTGGACCAGATAAAAAGAAGTCTGGCCTTTATCAAAATCATTGAACACAGCATGTGGGTGACCACCAGGATTCTATTGATTTTCTATTAAGCCTGTGGAGTCAGGCTCTCCTTAGTTTGACAGTGAGGCTTAAGTGGGCAGTGATGTTATAGAGTTTCAGTTGAACCCAAGGCCAATGAGGAAATTACTTTCCTTTTTTTTTCCTGAACTTTTGATCCCGGTAACAGCAATAGAAGACATCTGTCTTCGTCAAAGGAATTGACTTGTGAAAGAATTGCAGAGGATTGCTTTTTGTTGCTAAAATATGCATTAATTCAAAATTGGTGGAAAAAAAAATAATAGTGAAAAAAACTTAGTGTGCATTTTTAGAGTATTAAAGTCGCTCAGTGTGAGTTTCGGATATAACATGCCTTTTTTTTTTTTAATCGATTCATGTGAGAGCATGACTGTTAGTTTTACAGTGGCCAAGGAAGAATCCATGTGGCTGTCCCCGAGAGCTACATTCCATAACTTAAGTATTCAAAGCCACAATGTAAAATGCACACCTTTTTACCTTGATTTATAACCTCATCTCTTTCTTTATGTTCACTTTTACAACAAGCTCTATGTAAAATGTGCCAAAAACACAATGGACCTTGATTCTATTCTCATTAAGGTTTATTAACTCTGTTTAATTTCAGTCGTAATCTCTGAATTGGCTCCCATCCGTGAAAACTATTATTTCAGCTCTTTTCTCCATTATGACACTTTTTAAACTTCCTTCTACCAGCACCTACAGCACCAAGCACAACTTCACCTGACAAAGCAGTCAGACAAATTCCCACAGGACTTCATCATAAAGTGCTGCCTGCAGAGACCCCCCAAGCACAAGTCAGTCAGATAGCTAAATCTGCTCAAGCATAGCACGTTGTGCATACAAGCAACATCCTTTTACATTGAATCTTGGCACATCAAAATGTTAGATGTGCCCCAGAAGAAGTTTCTTAAATCTTCACTACAGGAATTGAATTTTAAACTAGCAGGATTATTATACTGTGCCGTAAAAGTTTTCCGCTGTGACCCATTCAAAAGTCCTGATGCATATTCACCAGTATCACTAAGCCACATTAGGCAGGAATGAGGCTACCTTTATTGTTTCAAGGCCAGCGCTTCACATCCATCCATTCTATTTAACTGCTTCATCACTCTGCAGATTGTTCTTCTCTAAACAAACACACTTTGCTTTGTATTTGTCCATGCAAAAGCACACATTGTGTTTCCAGATAAAATTTGCAATGCAGAGAAGTTCAATGTTTAAATAATTAACAAGAGTATAAAAACTTTAAAATATATATTTTATTGTACATTTAGAACAGGTATAAAATTAGAAATTAATTGTTAAAAAGATGTACTGTACTGTAAAAAAACAAGTGTGATATTGGTTTGTGTTGTTTCTTTTTCTGCCACTAGATGGCATAATTGCATTTGTAAGACACTGGTGACAGCTCAGTACATTTTTCTCATATTAAGAGCTAATTTAATCTTTAACATGAAGTAACGTGTGACAGTCTGCACATTTTTGAAATTGTAAAATACAACTTGACCCCAATAACCACAAATATATCCATCCATCCATCCATCCATCCATCCATCCATCCATCCATCCATCCATCCATCCATCCATCCATCCATCCATCCATCCATCCATCCATCCATCACATTAATTTTGACACCCCTACTATATATATGCATATCTCACACTTGCTTAAATTATGTGGCAAATTTTAACAGTCATGAAAAAAATGCCCACCGAGACGTCTATACTATACGTGTATAGTATATGCAATTTGTTTAATGAAAGAGTAATAAAAAATACTCACTAGGGAGAATACCCGCATCATATAGCCTGTACTGTAATAATATTATTGTGCTTTTAAAAAGATGTACTGTATTGTAAAAAAACAAAAACAAGTGTGATATTGGTTTGTGTTGTTTCATTTTCTGCCACTCGCTGGCATAATTGCATTTGTAAGACACTGGTGACAGCTCAGTACATTTTTCTCATATTAAGAGCTAATTTAATCTTTAACATGAAGTAACGTGTGACAGTCTGCACATTTTTGAAATTGTAAAATACAACTTGACCCCAATAACAACAAATATATCCATCCATCCATCCATCCATCCATCCATCCATCCATCCATCCATCCATCCATCCATCCATCCATCCATCCATCCATCCATCCATCCATCCATCGCATTAATTTTGACACCCCTACTATATATGCATATCTCACACTTGCTTAAGTTATGTGGCAAATTTTAACAGTCATGAAAAAAAATGCCCACCGAGACATCTATACTATACGTGTATAGTATATGCAATTTGTTTAATGAAAGAGTAATCAAAAATACTCACTAGGGAGAATACCCGCATCATATAGCCTGTACAGTAATAATATTATTGTGCTTTTGTACACAAACAGCACAAAATCCAAAATCCGTCTGATGTATGCCCGCCAATTTCATGATTATAGTTGTAATTACTGAGACTTGTAAGCATATTTCTTCAGATATTGAATTAAAGGAAGCGACATGAATGCCTGTTTCATGTCAGGTAATTAAACGGTGACTACAAAAGGCACGTGCTTTACCTTTGCAGGATTTAGGGATGCAAAATGGATGCTCAAGTGTAAGAACAAGGAAGGGATGCCTTCCCTGCTCTATGTCGATGTGATTTATTTGCTGTCAGCCGAAAAGTATCAGTGCTGCTTGTGCTGTCTTTGTTTTCAGTAGCAATTTTAATTTATTAACAAATGTGTATTTCTATCCACCCATTGCTTTATTTTTGTCTGAAATGTGATTTTAAAGGGTATTTTGTGTGTGTGCGTGTTTTGCAGAATAAAGTGATGAGCATTGATGCTGTGAAGGTCAAACTGCAGGTATGATGAAAACCCATTCACTCCATTTAAATACGATTGTTTTTCTCTAGTCGAGAAACTTCACCATGCACAGAGTTGCGTTGTTAGCCTTGCGCTAGGCAGGAAAATATGAAGGAAGCATTTTACGGTTTTTGCTGTATGGCAAGATGCATTAACTTCTTGAAAAATGATATCATCCTCAAACATCCTTTTAATCAAACCCTGTGCATTTACTAGCGACGTAATGACTGCATCTCCCCAGTGCCTTTAATTGACATGCAGCCCCATATCATCAATGAGTGTGGAGATTTGCATGTTAACTTCAGACAGTCATCTTCATAAATGTCATTGGAAGAGCACCAGACAAAAGATCCAGCACCATTACCTTGCCCAACGTAGATTTGCGATTCATCACCGAATATCACTTCCATCCAGCCATCCACAGTCCAGAATTGTTTTTTGTTAGCTCAATTTCCTTTTTTGGTCACAGACATTGACTCCAGTTTCTGCCCATTTGTACCTCGTTTGTTTTGTAGCACATTTTCAATTTTCAAGACATTCCTATACATTTTCTATAATGACACTTTGAGATCATCCTTTGTCTACCAGGACACTTCCCTTTCACAACCTTCCAACTTTCTTTGTGCATGGTTCAGATTTTAAAGATCTCCTGAAATGAGCTTTGCAGCAATGACACCAACCATCCTCTGGATTTCACAAAATTGTACCCTGTTGTAGAGTTGCAGTCTCCACTAGGAAGGTCTATTGTTAGCCTAGCATCAAATGAGCAAATTTTGGTGGGCGTGGCCAAAGCTTGATAGACTTCCGTGTGTTTTTGACTACAAAATGAGTTGGCGGTGGCCAAGTCTCATCTTTTCCGCGTGCTCCTGTTTACAAACAGTCTTCACGTCTGCACCTGAAGAAATATTGGTTCATTAGTTTCAATAGTTGGTATCAATCCTGGGATAAGTGAAAGATGTTCTGCTAATCCACGTTTGTATTGTCCCAAATTCCTGAAGCAGTCGTCAGTTAAATGTTTGCCACAAACTGTCAGGGCTGCTAATCCTCCACAATGCACCTTTTCCGGGTGCAGCTACTGGGATTGACACCCCCGTATCGGTCGAACCATAAGTCCTACGGGGAAAATGAACATTCACGGAACCGGCTCGACCTTGGCATTCCAACGGCCTCGGTGCTGGCCCTCCACGACCGTCCGGTCCGGAGATACAGGGTCTGGAAATCGGCCACCCGACTCTCGGGAGATGGATTGCCACCCGACTCTTGGGAGATGGATTGACACCCCCGTACCGGTCGAACCATAAGTCCTACGGGGAAAATGAACACATTCCCGGAACCGGCTCGACTTTGGCTCTCCAACGGCGTAAGTGCCAGCCCTCCACGACCCTCCGGGCCGGAGATAATGGGCCGCAAAATCGTAGACCATGCTGTCCTCCTGCTGCTGCTGTTTGTTGTTAGTTTGTTTGAGCTCGTGACGTGTAAAACCGAAAAAGGTGGGGTTAGTGACGTGTAAAATCGACCTGCTGAAACAGCCCATTTGAGAGTGCTGTTTGAGCTAATGTGATACAAACGCCCATTGGAAAGGGAAACATGGGTTGTTTATTTCCCAACTTTGGGGACTTAGTCAGGCTATGGTAAGGCATACTTATGTCAAAACCCCCCCAAAAGTGAACATTTCATATGAAGGCACCTTTAATCACTGCCAGCCATTTTAGAAAATTTTTACATTTTCAATACTCACGTGATATTATATTCAATGATTATATATAAACCGAATCTACCAAATTACAGAATAGACTCCCTACTTTTTGCCCCGTCCCGTTCTTTTATAATTGACAGTAGAAAAATGTAGGTTTGCCAAAATACAGCCATTTCTCCCATGGACTCTGAAACTGTTTATTTCGTATAAAATGGGGCAGTGATGTCATCTACCGGTGGTTGGGCATGAGTAAAGTTGTTTCCAAGTTTGATATTAACAGTGGAGCATAATCAGATTCGCCCCCATTTAGCACCGCTCTAAAAAATACAATTGGCAAGTATACTTGTCAAAGGCAGTGAATGAGTTAAACACTTCTGACTGGTAACATCTTTTGCAGCATTCTGTGAAATTTTATTTTATTGATTTTATTTGGTTGCATTCTTATGTTGAAGGATCCTTGCCAGTCGTGATGAGAAAATGAAGCTTCATGAAGCACTTGCGATACATTTTATTTATTTATTTAATATTTTTGATTACATTTCCACTT